>NC_044996.1:37353612-37587579 GCF_008728515.1 Papio anubis
CACCAGCTAATGCCTCAGTGTGGGTTACAGTCTGACTCATTTGTTTAGATCGTTTTTGTCTAGAAATGAAGGGAGCTATGTGATTAAAACGTACTAGGAAGTAATGAAAAATGTAGAAAAAAATTTAAACAGTACCTCTTACCTAGTACCTTTCCATTTAATCATTTTACCAGCTTGAATTGCTACTTATAATCAGGTATAACAAGTGAAATAGGTACAGTGTGTCCTAGTCCTTTTTGTTAAGTAGTTCAGAAGAAAACACTCACATTGTTGTTACATAACTTCTTGATGCAAAAAAAAAAAAAAGGTGTAGATACAGACAAAAAATAGCAACGTTTTGTGACATAGGTACTAAATTCTATTGCCTATTCTGACTAGGGTACCTTTAGGAATTAAAAAAAATATATATGTATTGATACTCAGTTTGTTGAATTGTGATAGGTACAAATATGTTATTTTTTTCTGATTACTACCTTTAACCATGATGTGTTCAGTCTGCATTTCCTGACCCCTAAAAACACCTCAGGCATATCCCCTAGCTTTTTTTTCTTTTTAATCACTTTTAGTTATTAAAAAGTCCAACCCATTTTAAAAATTGTAACCCATTGTAAAATTTCAATTCATTGCCAGTTTACTTCTTCCCTTCTCTCAGTAATGGCCAAACTTCAACGCAAGAGACTTGGAGTGGTGATTGAATACCACCTGAACTTTCCTCCTCTTTCTTCAGAGTTCCTTTCTACTCTGCAGGGTTGGAGTTAGAAGGCACCACTGGTATAATCTAAACTCAGCTGTCACTGCTTCTCTGGCTATGAATGGTTGGTCATCAATGCCCTCTGCATGTCAGGTATCCAAATAATGGGTGAATGTGAGGTCTTTTGGAGCTATGTAAATGAGTGACTCCCCCCTCACACTGTTAATCTGACAATGAGTTTCAACCTCTTCAAAGCTTCCCTCAGCTCCTGCCTCTGGCAGGACACCTCAAAGCCTTTGGCTGTTGGGGACAGCTTCATCAATTGATAGCCAACTTGGGTAGCATATTGGAAGAAAGACTCAAGCCTGGCTACCTCTGGTGTCATCCTTTTGATCAAAGGGAAACACCTATGTACTTTCTGTGACAAACTGGGAGTTCAGACTGTTCCACTAATATCTCTTTTCTGCTGTTTTCTCCTGGTGCTCAGTCATAAAGGACAAATAAGATGGTCCACCAGATAAGCAGAGGTTAAAACAAAGCAAAACAAAAAGCCAGTGCCCCCTTTTTGCCAGGCCCTGCAATTTATGGCAAGCAGTTATCTTGGAGTCCCTTTTACCTTTACTCTTTACCCTTAATAAGTCCTCTCCCTCTTTAAGAGGAAAGTGGGAATCTATAACACTTCATGCGTGTAACTTGTTTTTTTATGCTTTAAGTTCTGGGGTACATGTGCAGAACGTGCAGTTCTGTTACATAGGTATACACGTGCCATGGTGATTTACTGCACCCATCAATCTGCATCTACATTAGATTTTTCTCCTAATGCTATCCCTCCCCTAGCCCCCAGCCCCCTACAGGCCGCAGTATGTGATGTTCCCCTCCCTGTGTCCATGGGTTCCCATTGTTCAACTCTCACGTATGAGTGAGAACATGTGGTGTTTGGTTTACTGTTCCTCTGTTATTTTGCTGAGAATGATGGTTTCCAGCTTCATCCATGTCCATGCAAAGGACATGAACTCATCCTTTTTTATGGCTGCATAGTATTCCATTGTGTATATGTGCCACATTTTCTTGACACAGTCTATCATTGATGGGCATTTGGGTTGGTTCCAAGTCTTTGCTATTATTCAGGACATTGAATAATCAAGTTCTAAAGTGTAAGTACAGATTTAAGTGTTTAGACTATTGTAATAGCTGGGGGGGCGGGGAGCTTCACAGGAGACTTCAGATAAGCCCTGACTGAAAGGATTAGGGCTTATGGGACAAGATAACTGTAATTAAGTAAGAATGATTATAAAGCAGCACAATACAGATCTGATTAGAGCACAAGATTTTGTGGTGGGAGTGGGAATAAAAGAAATGGTTGGCTCATTGCAGTAGAATTACCAGACTGCAACTTCAGATAGGAAGGACTTTGTCTTGTACAACACAGTATCATCATTGCCTTGAAAAAGTTCTGGAGCATAGCAGGCTCAATACATATTTGTTGCTTGCTGAGCCTGAGACTAGAAACACCTGAATCTAAACATCATGCTGTAGGTAGGAGGGAGCCTTCAGAACTATCACAAACATAATCACTTGAGAATTTTCCAAGGTAAATTTGGCATTATTTTGAATTTTATTTTTTATTCAGTGTTCATTCCACACCCTTATTCTATCTGAGGATATCTCATAATAGGTAAGGGTTAAATTGCAGTCCCAGCACATGAAATAAGGCTGAAGAATGACAAAAGTGAAACTCATTTCTATTTATTTGGCTGTCAGAATTGAATTTTATTCCAGTATTTGTGTTATTTCTTGTGGTTTGAAAATCCTGATTTATATTTATTTGCATAGTTGATGGGACCTCAAGTCAGCATACACTTCTGGAGGGCAATTTGACAACGTAAATTTAAAACCTGAAGAATGTTTATACCATTTGACCTGGTACATCGTAATGTTAGGAATCTATCCCTAAATAAACAAAGATGTTGACAAAAAATTAGCTGGAAGGCTATTCATTATAGTGGTATTTGGAATCAATAAAAACTAGTAACACTCTGAATGTCTACACATTTTGTGAATGTTTAAGTAAACTTTGTATTTTTCACCCGATAAAATGTCTGTTGTAGAAGAATACATAATGATATGGAAAAAAATGCAAACCCATATATAAATACTTTGGAAAAAGTCTAGAAGAAAGTATGCCAAAATATGAAACAGTTTTCTTCAGGTGGTGAGATATTTAGTAATTTATATTTCCAATCATCATGTATGTGTTTTATAGTCAGAGAAAAACTTTGAGTTTTTTTTTTAGTCTACATTTGATCTTATCTTCTCATCCTTTCCATACAGGCAAAAAATGAAAGCAGACAGAGAAATGGAAATGATAAAGAAGTTAGTGTAATTGAGGAATATATCAGTAGGTATTTAAGGACCATGTCTGGGTATTTAAGCCTATTCCTGTAGTAGTCTGACAAATTCCTCCCTCATATTGATGTTCTTGCCTCCACTGGGCTGTCCATGCAAATAACAACAGAAAACAAAACAAAACAAAACAAAACAAAAAAAACAGGCAAACACAAAAAATAAAGAAACAAAATGTTCAAATCATATGGCTCTGTGTTTTCTAATGTTACAGGGAGGAAAGACGATGGTGTATGCACCTGTAAGCCTGAGAATCTCCCGAAATCCCAGTCTAAACTTTTATTCTTCTGTGTCCTACCCTTAAAGTTGGTCCAAACTTTAAAGCAACAAATGAAACAAAGAATCTAGAAACTTTGTGCATTATTATATACTTCCTCCATACTTCTCAATAATTGGGAGTATTAGAAAATAGGGCTACTAACCTCAAGCAGGCAGTTTCCTGCTGATGTCATCTAAGGTAATGGCTGGGTAGCAGAGAGAAGGGCGGTTCTTTGCTGAACTCCATGACCTACGGCCCGTAGCCTTTTCCCTTTCTTTCTCCCTTGTCTCCCTCTCTGCTCTATGTCTACTGCTCACTAGTGCTCTGTTAACTAGTTGGACTGCAAAATTGCAACAGAGTGTAGCAATTTCAGGGTATAAACTATACACAGATTAGTTAAATTGCAGGTACACAGCTTATTGTTTAAATTAGCTAGACACAACTGACTTATTAATTAGGCTCTTAAAGATGCTGTTGCTTTAGATTTTTCTCCAATGCTGGACAGCTCACACATTTGGCCCTCCCCTGTCCTGACAGACAAGGTAGCCCACTACTCAGGGCTAATATAAAACTGTACCTTTTTAAGTATTCCAAAACTATATAGCATACAGTATTTATTTTTTCTACTACTAATAAGAAGCGTTTCGGTTAAATTTTTTTATAAAATAAAATTATAAAGTAAAAACAAAAGTCCTTTACAATTCTTCCACCCAGATACAACTGCTGCTGCTTGAATATATGCTTTAAATATATGAACAAAATCAAATTGAATTTATGTTGTAAATGATTTTTTGATCCCTTCTTTTGTATGTGATATTATATTTTAAACATTTTCTCTTGCCAACGTCTTTAAAAATGGCCACATAGCATCTTATCACACAGGTATAGCACAATTTATTTGACCTATTCTTGGTGATTTATAATTTTTTTAGGTTTTCATTGTTATAAGTCATGGTTAAATGAGCATCTTTGTCTAAAAATTGCCAAGAATTATGTCTTCAGGTTGGATTTCTATATGTGTGATTAGAGAAAAAAAGGAATGATTATTTTAATATTTAAGAAACATTGCTAAATTACCATCCAAAATTATGCCAATTTACTCTACCTCAAACTGGCTGAGCAATTCTTGGTATGTGACAACTATGGGGCAGTATTTTCAGTATGGCTTAGAAACTCTAACCCTGTCCCAAATATACAAGGGTCTTACCTATTTATTCGCATCCTACATTTACCGTAATTTACTACCTGTTATCAGAAAGATTTTCTGTGGGTTTCTACAGACCTTTATTGAAAATGACTTTTTGATACAGCCATTAAGTCAAATTAGTGGCTTTGTTTTCTGATATCTCCTAGGTAATAACCCTATAATTCTACCTATATTGTAAATCTCATCAGAAAGTAATAAAAATTACAGAACAAGTATCTATGTGGAAGTCTTTACAAGCTGCTCTTGTTATTTCAGATAGTCACAGAGACCACCAAATAAACTTAAAGTTAATTCCATAATGTTTTGCATTAGGTTTCATAACTTCCAGCAACTCCTGTGAAGATTATGTGGGAGAAAACTAACACTTCTTGAATGTTAACATGTGCAAGAGAATGTGTGCTTCTCACTTTACATGCAGAGTCCCATTTAGTCCTCACAAAGCTCTTAGGTGGAAATTCTCAATATGTTGTTTTACTGATGAGGAAAGTGTGGCTTAGGAAGGCTAAGTAACTTTACTGCAATGACTCGAAAACTGCAGAGCCACAGGGGAGACTGAGGTTTATCTGGCACCACAGCTAGAGCTCTTTCCACTTCACAACATGAAATTTCGAAAGATTAAATTGAAACAGAGATATCATCTCTTATGATCAATCATTTTCATTTTCCCCCAACACCTCATACTATGTTTGATTCTATAGCCAGCCAACAACCTGCCATGAACCACTAATACCCCAGGAACATTCTGAAAATAAACCAATATGTAACCGCAGAGCACATTAGAAGTCTAAATAAAAACCACCTGATGACCCTATGCACCTATATAAAATATATTATATTAAAGTTTTATTGTAAGGCAAAATGACTTATACCCAGTGGTCCCAACGTGGTTGGAGCTGGAGGCCATTATTCCACACGAATTAACACAGGAACAGAAAACCTATAAGTGGGAGCTAAACATTGTGTACACATGGACACAAAGAAGGAAACAATAGACACTGGGGCCTACTTGAGGAATGAGGGTGGGAGGAGAGTGAGGATCCAAAACTATGTATCAGTTACTATACTTATTACCTGAGTGATGAAATATTCTGTACACCAAACCCCCACCCCCGACATGCAATTTACCCATGTAACAAACCTGTAAAGGTATCCACTAAACCTAAATTTAAAGTTGGAAGAGAAAAAAAAAAACAATTTTAATGTTTTCTATTAGTCTATCTTTAGATGTACACTTGCTTATTTTACAACATTGAGATAGAATATTTATCCTCAGATACCTTCATTGTAGATCTTTCTGATGTCTAAGAGTTCCATACAAATATCTGAAAAAGATTTTGATTATCTGTATGTCAAGATACAATTTACTAAAGATGAGGTCAGAGCTAATCTAATGTATGAATCAACTTCTGTCAGAGCTTCTCTCTCTTTTCACATCCCCTTATAAGGAGTGGCTTGCTTTTTCACTTGTTTGTGTCTTATTTCTTTGACTAAATTATTAACCACTTGCATTTATAGGTTAGTATAACCTATACATGGTTATAAATATAACCATTATATTAACCTATAAATGTTTGGGAAACAATCTTTGAGACAGTTCTTTCTGTGTACAAGAGCCATCTTGTACATTAAACTGCCTAATCTTTAAAGCTGTTGGAATTTACGAGATAGCAGCCTAGTTACAGAACTGGCATTGTCCTAGATAAGCTCATGCAACAAGCCATGTAAGGCAAGTTATGATTATACCTCCCAGTTAGAGTTTCTCAACCTCAACCCTATTGGCATTTTGAGCCATGATGTTTTTTTCTTAATGTTTTAATATCTTTTCAGTTTTATTGAGGCATAATGGACACAACTCTATATGTTTAAAATGTGCGACATGATTTGGTATATGTATACAGTGTGAAATAATTACCACAATCATGTTAATTAACACATACATTAGCTCACATAGTGCTATGATTTGAATGTGTTCCCCAAAGTTCATGTGTTAGAAACTTAACCCACAATGCAACAGTGTTGAGAGGTGGAACCTTTAAGAGGTGATTCATAAGCAGAGCTCTCATGAATGAATTAATATTGTTATTGGGAGAGTGAGTTTCTTATAAAAGGATGAGTTCAACCCATTCTCTCTGTTTCTCACTCATGTGATGCCTTCTACCATGTTATGACATAGTAAGAAGGCTCTTGCTACATGAAGGTCACTCAGTCTTGGACCTTCTAGCCTCTACAACTGTGAGCCAATAAATTTCTGTTCATTATAAATTACTCATTGTGTAATATTCTCTTTAGAAGCACAAAATGGACTAATACATATATTTAATTTTTTATTTTGCTGAGAATGCTTAAGATGTACTCTCAGCAAATTTCAAGTACACAATACAATATTAATCATAGTCACTATGCAGTACATTTGATCCATATAACTTACTGATCTTACAACTTAAAGTTTATGTACTTTGACCAACTTCTTATTTTCTCCACCCGCCCAACCCAGCTCTTGAACACCATTCTGTGAAGGGAAATTCTGAGCATTGTAGGATGTTTAGCAGCATCCCTCGCATCTGCCTAGTAGATGCCAGTAGCACCCCCCCACACACCAAGTTGTGATCATCAAAGATGCTATCAGACATTGGCAAATGTTTCCAGAGGTGAGAGGACAAAAACTTCTCCAGTTGAGAACTGCTGCTCTCAGCAAAGCATCCCTAACTTTTTTGTAGTGAGGTGCTGCTTCTGGTTTCCACTCAAAGCTTGAGGTTGGGGATTAAAAAAACAGAGAGAAGGCCGGGCGCGGTGGCTCATGCCTGTAATCCCAGCACTTTGGGAGGCTGAGACGGGCGGATCACGAGGTCAGAAGATCGAGACCATCCTGGCTAACACAGTGAAACCCCGTCTCTACTAAAAAATACAAAAGCTAGCCGGGCGAGGTGGCGGGCGCCTGTAGTCCCAGCTACTCGGGAGGCTGAGTCAGGAGAATGGCGTGAACCCGGGAGGCGGAGCTTGCAGTGAGCCGAGATCGCGCCACTGCACTCCAACCTGGAGGACAGAGCGAGACTCCATCTCAAAAAAAAAAAAAAAAAAAAGGAAAAAGAAAAGAAAAGAAAAAGAAAATTGGTTGTAGAGAAGAAAATCCCTGAGTTAAGCAGATGTGATTAAGAGGGTACAGTGTAGAAGAGTTGCCGCCTGAAAACTATAGGAAAAAATATTTAACTATAGGATTGATTAATATGACTGATCAATCTGATAGATAAATCAGTTGAAGGCCTTTTGTGTGCCATATCGCCAAACACATTTTAACTGTTTCTTTTGCTAATGTGCTTTTGTATAAGATTAGGCAGGTTAGCAAACCATTATAATCCTCAATTTCCTCTTCTATAAATTGATACAAAATTAACTTCCCCCTAAAGGATTGTTATTTTAAAAAAAAAGGTATATTTGCACTACTAGATGGCACAATATATATATATATATCTGAAATACGTTATAATGGTTAAGAATTTAGTCTCTGGAACGTATGCGTCATCATGTAAATTCCAGTTCTGCCACTTCCTGGCTGAATGACTTTGGACAAATTGTTAAGCACTCAGTGTCTCAGTTTCTTTACCTGTAAAATGGGGACAATAATATAGTACTTGTTTCACTGGATTGTTGTGAGGATTCAATAATATAATGTAAATAAAATGCCTGTCAGAATGGAAAAAAAAAAAGCTCATTTCATATAAATAACAAAGACAAAACTTCGGGCCTGGTGCAGTGGCTCATGCCTGTAATCTCAGCACTTTGGGGGTTCTGAGGTGGGAGGATTGCATTAGCCCAGGAGTTCGAGATCAGCCTCAGCAACATAGGGAAACCCTGTCTCAAAAAAAAAAAAAAAAAAGACAAGAAAAGAAAAAAGAAAGAATGAAAGAAAGAATAAAAAAAGAAAGAAAGAGAGAGAAAAAACTTTGGAAAAGAAAGAAAAGCCATTTGATTAGTTTTCTTGCTTTTCCACCTTGATGTTTTGATTTTGGAAATAAAAAAAGGAGGTACTAAATCTATTTTTTGAACTAAATCATAGAAATAATATATTTCCTAGACAGTCTAATAATTTCCTCGCCTAAGTTGAGTTTAACTTTCTAATTTCTAGAAGGGAAATGATTTCCTGAATTTTTAATTTATGTATGATTATCAAAGGATAGTCCAAGACAATGGTGAAACTCATTGAAGCTGACCAAATAACCTGTGCCTCATATGCCCCCATGCACCCAGAACTAGAGAGCCCTAGCCACTCTGGAACCACTAAAAGGATTATTTAAAGTTTGTAAAGTAAAAGATTGCAGCAGAGGCTGGCTGGCCTTTTGCCAGTAAAATCATGTTAGACCTGTTTTGTTCATATGTGATTGAATTGGCTTGCAACAAAACATACAATTATGAGGCCAAAACATTGAGCTTTTCTGAATCACTGAGAAAAATCCACCAATTGAATTGAAAACCTCAAACTCCAAGATTATGTACCTGCTCCTTAAATCACAACAAATTTAATATCTAAGTTCCAACCACAAGGTGGGCAGTTATGCGTTTGGAGGGAAAATAAATAAATTGGTTTCAACATACACAGATATTTAGCAGTCAAACATTTTGTTACAAATATTTCCTGTACTATGCAGCCCTTCTCTTTTCATTCTCTTTCATAATGCCGTCACGTCTAAGAATATCCCTCCAAAATTAAGAAAAAAAATAAAACTTTTAACAAACTAGGAAGAAAGGAAAATTGCTTAACCTGATATATGATTATTTAATCTAAAAGCCTACAGGAAACATTAGGTTTAGAAGCCCCTATACACAATACAATTGAGGATGTGACAAGGATTCCCTGTATCAATCTATTTACCAATATACCAGAGGTCCTAGACATTACAACAAGTTAGGGAAAAAGTGGTATAAGGACAGGAAAGGAAGAAATAAAACTGTCATTATTCATGGATGAGATTGTGTATGTAGAAAATTCCAAAGAGTCTATAAGCTATTGAAATTAATAAGTGAATTAGCAAGGTCACTGAATATAAGATCAAATAATTATGTTTCTGAACTTTGTATAAATAGAATTATAGAGTATGCACTTGTTTTTATATCTAGCTTCCTTCACATCTCATTAATTTTATAAGACTCATCCAAGTGGTTGCCTAGAAGTAAATTGTGTGAATATACAATAAGTTTTTTATTCTTTCTATACTTGAGCATTTGAGTTTTTGCAGTTCTTGGCTATTATGAATAATGCTGTTAAGAATATTCTTGCACGTATGTTTAGTGCATTTATTTTTACATTTCTCTCGTATATTATTAAGAGAAAACTTGCTGGATCATAGGCTATTCACTTTAGTATACCATGCCAAAGGATCTTCTGAAGTGGTTGCATAAATTTACATTCCCGGACCGGCGCGGTGGCTCATGCCTGTAATCCCAGCACTTTGGGAGGCCAAGGTGGGCAGATCACGAGGTCAGGAGATTGAGAACATCCTGGCTAACACACTGAAAACCCGTCTCTACTAAAAACACAACAAAATTGGCTGGGCATGGTGGCGGGTGCCTGTAGTCCCAGGTACTCCAGAGGCTGAGGCAGAAGAATGGCATGAACCCGGGAGGCGGAGCTTGCAGTGAGCCGAGATCGCGCCACTGCACTCCAGCCTGGGCGACAGAGCGAGACTCCATCTCAAAATAAAAATAAATAAATAAATAAATAAATAAATAAATAAATAAATAAATTTACATTCCCACCAGCAATTCACGGGAGTCCCAGTGGCTTTACATCCTTGCCAATACTTGTTATTATCTGCTTTTTTCACTTTAGTCTTTCAGGTGAATGTGTGTTTCTCAATGTGTTTTTAATTTGTGATTCCCTGATGACTGATGATGCTCAGAGGCTTTTTCATATTTCATTGACTATTGGGATATCCTATCTTACAAAGTATCTGGTGGAGTATTTTACCAATTTGTTTATTGGGTTGTCTATCATTGTTGATTTGTAGTTCTTTAGATGTTCTCGTTACTCCAACTTTGTTGATCATAGTTTTTATAAACATCCTATCCCAATCTTATCCCAGTCTGCAGCTGGCTTTTTTTTTTTTTTTTTTTTTTTTTGGCTTTTTCACGTTCTTAATGATGCTTTTGATTAATATGTTCTTAATTTTAATGTCCAATTTTATAGCATCTTCTTTTATTAAGTGCTTTTGTGTGTTGTTTAAGAAATCTTTGCATGAAGTCAGTGAGGTATTCGCTTATATTTTCTTATATTTTTTCATAGAAGCTTTATTATTTTACCTTTCATAGTTAGATCTACAGTCCATATGAAATTTCTTTGTTTATAATATAGAGGTAAAATTTCTTTTTTTTCTATTTGTAGCTCAATAGACTATAAATTCAGTACCATTTATTGGCAAGGTCATCTTTCCCTGGTGCACTGCAGTGGCGCTTTTGACATAAGTCATAAATTATACATGTGTGGATGGAACTCTCTATTTTCCCCATTGTTCTAATGTTCTAATTGTATGTATTGATCTGTTATATATTTTATCTGATCTCTGTAGGTATTTGACATATTTATGGTATTGTGAATGTTATCCTTTAAATTTTTATTTTATGCTTGTTTCTGAAATATACAAATATAATTATTTGATCTTATATTCAGTGACCTTGATAATATACTTATTAATTTCCACAGCTTTCTTATAGACTCTTTAGGACTTTCTACACACACAGTCTCATCTATGAATAATGACAGTTTTATTTCTTCCTTTTCTGTCCTTATACCACTTTTTTCCTGCCTTGTTATACTGGCTAGGACCTCTGGTATATTGGTAAGTAGATTGATATGGGGCATTCTTGTCTCACTCCCAGTTGTAATATGTATGGGGGATCTTTTAACATTTCACTCCTAAACATAATACTTCCTGTAGACTTTTAGTTTAAATAATCATGTATCAGGTTAAAAAATTTTCCTTTCTTCCTAATTTGTTGAAAGTTTTATCTTTTTTTTTTTTTTTGAAGGGGTATTAGATTTTATAAATTGCTTTTACTGCATCTACTGAGGTAAAATATAAATATAAAATATAAATATCTCCTTGATTCTATTATTAATGAATTACATTCATTGATTTTAAAATGTTAAACCACCCTTGTGTTTTGGAAATAAATCTAACCTTTCTGGGATGCATATGTTTTAATATAGCACTGTATTTTATTTGATGATATGTTAGGATTTTTCATTATATATTCTTTTGAAAGCTTCAAAAATTTAACAACACGAAAATTTATGTTAATAAGTAACAGATCTACATTGTCAATTTTAATGACTGAATTCTTTCTCATAATTATGTAGTATAATTTAAATTCATATTTGAATATTTATTTTCAAAATGTTGCTATCATAAACAGCACTTTACTGTACACCATTGTGCATACGTATTTAACTTGTACCTATGTTCCAAAGGACTAATAAATACCACCTTTTTGATATATATGTACCTTAATACATACCAACTGTTTAAGAATTAGAAACCCAGATTTTCTGGTTGCTTTCTATATGTTTGCTGAGAAGCAGAAACTCCTTAATGTATAATTCTTGAGATTGCTACTATTAGCTCTGACTGAAGATTGATACCTATTCCAGGGAAAATAGGACCTGGGAAGTCAAATATCTAAATACATTAGCACTAAAATGGAAAATAACATGGGAAAATACTTTATGAAACAATGGAATTCAGTTTCAGGAAAACTTAGACGATGACAAGAACAAAGGAATGAAGTAAGAAATACCCGGTTGACATATCATTTACCAGCTGTGTAATCTTAGGCAAATTAGTTCTTGCTGTAACCTTGTTTCTTCACCAATACAATAGAAATATATGAATATTACAGGATTGTTAAGAGGTTAAAATGAGGGACTCCTACTACTGCATCTTTTACAAAGTGAGCATGTAATAAGTGATAATTTGCTTCAGTTTCTCATTAGTCAAGAGGCTGTTTTTAAAAAGAAAGAGAGTCTAGAAAGAGTTTGCTAATTTTTTATTAAAGACTCTCAGAAAGAAATTTCTTCTTTTCCATGTCAGAATCTTCCCTTTAACCTTAATTCATAAAAAATAGAATACTTTCTATACTTGAAAACTTCCTGGGGGAAAAAATGATCTACATTATTAATGAGATCATTTATTTTCCATGTTCATCCAAATGCCAATGTAAATATCTTCTCTGTGTGACTTTTTGACTTGTCATCCAAGACTAAAAAGCTAGGGTGAAGTCCCAATTTAGAGATGACTAATTAGTATCAGATTAAGTGTTTCTTAGTTATGAAATAATTGAGTCACACTCTCAGTCTACACCTTTTGATCTGAGGGTGGTGACATAAAATTAACAGAAAGCACTTAGGATGTGATGCATTCGTTAATTATTTAAACTTACTGGTACTCACACCAGAAATACCTATTTTTTGGTGACAATCATACATATATAAGGCAAAATCCAGCAGGCTCATTTCTTTGCACTTCCACTCCTATTCATAGTTCTATCTTCTGGAGCTCCAAGAGTTAATGTAAACCTCATTTACGTGACAATCTTTCAACTCTTTAAAGTCAGTGCTCATTTCTCAGTGCACTTTTTAATAAGGATTGTTATGTAAATCCAGTTTACCAAAAAAAAAAAACAATAAACTTATAAAAGTTCAGGTTGAACTGATTTTTAAGAAAATAACACATGGGCCGGGCACGGTGGCTCACGCCTGTAATCACAGCACTTTGGGAGGCTGAGGCAAGCAGATCACGAGGTCAAGAGGTCACGACCATCCTGGCTAACATGGTAAAACTCTGTCTCTACTAAAAATACAAAAATTAGCTGAGCGTGGTGGTGCACACCTATAGTTCCAGCTACTCAGGAGGCTGAGGCAGGAGAATTGCTTGAACCCAAGAGGCAGAGGTTGCACTAAACTGAGATCGTGCCACTGCACTCCAGCCTGGTGACAGATCGTGACTCTGTCTCAAAAAAATAAAATAAAGTAATTAGAATAACACTTGGTATGTGCTTCTGTAGGATGAGACCACTCACATATTTATCAAACAACCCAAATCAATATTCCCGTAAAATAAGTGGTCAGTTAAAAAAGAGATGAAGTTCACCCTTTGCTAATATGTTAAAGTATAGCATCAACAATGGAATATCTGGACAATTTTAAACTTTCTCAATAAATGTTGACTTATCAAAATGTTGAACTGATGATTTAGGAATGGTAAAGAAGAGGTTATAAATGCCCTCTCTTTCTGAGTTTTTCAAAAATCTTACTAGAGAATAAAGGACACTTCTGGTCTGCAGAAAAACTGCTCGAGTACTATTGATGTTGGGAATTACTCTCCTAGAAGCCAAAAAAATTAGGGCTCTAAGAGACTTTTAAAATCACTAGTTCAACCTTTGTATTAGTCTGTTTTCATGCTGCTGATAAAGATATACCCAAGACTGGGCAATTTACAAAAGAAAGAAGTTTGTTGGACTTACAATTTCATGTGACTGAGAAGGCCTCGCAATCATGGCAGAAGGTGAAAAGCACGTCTCACATGGGGGAAGACAAGAGAAAAGAGCTCGTGCAGGCAAACTCCCTGTTTTAAAGTCATCAAATCTCATGAGGCTTATTCACTATCACAAGAACAGCACAGGAAAAACCCACCCCCAGGATTCAATTAACTCCCACCAGGTTCCTCCTACAGCCCATGGGAATTGTGGGAGTTACAATTCAAGATGAGATTTGGGTGGGGACAGAGCCAAACCATATCATTCTGCCCTGGCCCCTCTCAAATCTCTCGTCCTCACATTTCAAACCAATCATGCCTTCCCAACAGTTCCCCAAAGTCTTAACTCATTTCAGCATCAACTCAAAAGTTCACAGTCCAAAGTCTCATCTGAGAAAGACAAGTCCCTTCCACCTATGAGCCTGTAAAATCAAAAGTAAGTTAGTTACTTCCTAGATACACTGGGGTACAGGCATTGGGTAAATACAGCATTTCAAATGGGAGGAATTAGCCAAAACATAGGAGCTACATGACCCGTGCAAGTCCAAAATCCAGTAGGGCAGTCAAATCTTAAAGCTCCAAAATGATCTCCTTTGATTTCATGTCTCACATCTATGCCATGCTCATTCAAGAGATGGGTTCCCATGGTCTTGAGCAGTTCCACTCCTGTGGCTTTGCAAGGTCCAGCCTCCCTCCTGGCTGCTTTCATGGGCTGGCATTGACTGTCTACAGCTTTTCCAGGGACACAGTGCAAGCCGTCAGTGGATCTATCATTCTGGGGTCTGGAGGACGGTGGACCTCTTCTCACAGCTCCACCAGGCAGTGCCCCAGTGGGTACTTTGTGTGGGGACTTCAACCCCATGTTTACCTTCTGCATTGCCATAGCAGAGGTTCTCCATGAGGGTCCCTCCCCTGCAGCAAATTTCTGCCTGGACATCCAGGCGTTTTCATACATCCTCTGAAATCTAGGCAGAGGTTCCCAAACCTTAATTATTGACTTCTTTGCTCCAGCAGGCTGAACACCACATGGAAGCTGCCAAGGCTTGGGGCTCGCACCCTCTGAATACACAGCCCGAGCTGTATCTTGGCCCCTTTTAGCCACAGCTGGAGTGGCTGGGATGTAGGACCCTAAGTCTCTAGGCTGCATACAGCACAAGGACTCTGGGCCCAGCCCAGGAAATTATTTTTTTCTCCTAGGCCTCTGGGCCTGTGATGGCAGGGGCTCCCCAGAAGGTCTCTGACATGCCCTGGAGACATTTTCCCCGTTGTCTTGAAGATTAACATTTGACTCCTCATTACTTATGCAAATTTCTGCAGCCAGCTTGAATTTTTCCTTAGAGAATGAGTTTTTCTTTTCTATCACATCATCAAGCTGCAAAATGTCCAAACTTTTAAGCTGTATGTCCCTTTTAAAACTGAATGCTTTTAACAGCACCAAAGTCACCTCTTGCATGCTTTGCTGCATAGAAACTTTTTCTGTCAGCTACCCTAAATTATCTCCCTCAAGTTCAAAGTTCCATAAATCTTCAGGGCAGGGCCAAAATGCTGCCAATCTCTTTCCTAAAACTAGCAAGAGTAACCTTTATTCCAGTTCTCAACAAGTTCCTCATCTCCATCTGAGACCACCCCAGTCTGGATTTCATTGTCCATATCATTATTAGCATTTTGGTCAAAGACATTTAACAAGTATCTAGGAAGTTCCAAACTTTCCCACATTTTCCTGTCTTCTTCTGAACCCTCCAAATTGTTCCAATCTCTGCCTGTTACCCAGTTCCAAAGTCGCTTCCGTATTTTTGGGTATCTTTACAGCAGCGTTCCACTCTACTGGTACCAAATTACTGTATTAGTCTGTTCTCATGCTGCTAATGAAGACACATCCAAGACTGGGTAAATTATAAAGGAAAAAGGTTTAATGGACTTCACAGTTCCACATGGTTGGGGAGGCCTCTCAATCATGACAGAAGGCAAAGGAGAACCAAAGATGGTTTTAAAACCATCAGAACTCATGAGACTTATTGACCACCATGAGAACAGTATGGGGGAACTGCCCCCATGATTCAATTATCTCCCACTGGGTCCCTCCCATAACACATGGGAATTATAGGTGCTACAATTCAAGAAGAGATTTGTGTGGGGACACAGCCAAACCATGTCAAGGCTATTATAATAATTTAGCCAACAGCTGGTGGACCAGGAAGGTAACAGTGGAGACAGTGAGAAGCTGTCAAATCTGGATAAATCTTAAGGAAATGTCAATGTGATTTCTAAGGTATTAGTTGTGAAATAAGAGTGAAATAAATGAGCCAAAGCTTAAAGACTAGAAAGATGGAGCTCCCCAATAATTGAGATGGCAAAAACTGTGGGAGGAGTGGGGCTATGTGAGGCAAGGTAGACGAACAGGAGTTTCATTTTTGATGTGTCTACTTTGAGATGCCTATTATACACCTAAGTGGAGGTTTTGAGTAGGCATTGTATATTTGAATTTGGAGCTCTGTGGAGAAGTCTGAGATAAAGATATAAATTTAGAAGTTGTCAACATTTCATTAACATATAAATGAAATTTAAAACTGTGATAGAGGAATAGATCAACAGGAGAGTGAGAACAGAGATCAGAGATATGAGGACTGAGCCGTTGAGAAATATGGTATCCCTTCAATGTTGACAGGTAGGATAGATGAGAAGGAGCCAGCAAAGGAAATCAACATGGGGCAACCTACTATGTAGAAATAAAACCAAGAGGGGGTGGTGTTATATAACCAAGGGAATATAGTGCACCAAGGAGAAAGGAGTGATCAGTTGAGCAAATGCTGCTGAGGGCTGAGAATGAATCAATGGACTTTACACTGTGGAAGTCATTGAGAATATTGACCAGACTAATTTCAGTTTATGGTAGCAACAAAGCCTGATGAGTTAGTTTATAATAGTATGAATTAGAAAACATGGAAACAGTAAATATGGGCAATTCTAGGACTAGAACTGAAGTAGTCACAGATATAGTAGTCCCAAGATGCAGAAGTTTCAGGAATTCAATTTACAGATAACATTGTCAGGTAACATTTCAAATAAATTCTTGTTAGTATAAATATGTTGAATATAATATTTGGGACACATTTACATTAGAAATTATTTTTAAATATATTAAATTCACATTTAACAAGGCATCCTGTGTTTTAACTGACAACTCTAGCTACAGACAAGTTCTAACAGGGCTGATGTGAACTTAAAATTTCCAATACTTCCAAGTCTGCCCAGAAAATTGTGAAAATGCTCCCGGCTTCCTAGAAACATCTGAAAATGTTATGCAGAGAACAAGCTAACTAATGGGGCTGGAGCATGTGACTCTGAGGCACAGACAAAACTGATTAATAAATATTTTGTCTTCATCTGGGCCCCTTTGAATAAAAAGGTAAAGCAACTAACACAGCCTGAGGCTACTCTTTGGCAAGAAATGTAAATATACTCAGTCATTCAGGCTCAGACAACCTCCAGGAACCTAGAAGTAAAAAGAAAAGGTGGTTTATCCTATGCAAAGTCATTCACCAAAATGGAGAGTAGTGGGTTATACAGTTGGGTGGGAGAATATTTTCTTTCTATGATATATGACTAAACACAATTTAGGTTAATAAAGGAATAGGAGAACCAAGTCACTTATTTAAATATGACTTATTTATATAGTATGTATAATAACAGTCCATATAACAAAGTTACCTTGAACAGTTACCATGTGTCGGGCATTGTGCTAAGCTGAGAGGCATGCAACACCAAAAAGACAGGAATGATTGGTTTTATTTTAAAGATTGATAACATGCTGAATATACTTTATAACTGAATATTGTTACCTTTCAATATTGCTGAGAGTAAATTTTTACAATTCTCATCACAAAAAAGATAAAGTTCATTCCCTCAAAGCACCCTACAAAGTGGTAAGGCAGCAGACAACAGAATAATCATAATAACTTCTCCTGTTTCTTTGTCCTCACCTCCTACCTTTCACCTCCTTGAGGACCCCAATACAGCCCACTGGGATGACCTGCTCCATTTCCGGATCTTTGTATGTACTTGCTGTTCCCTTTGCCTATAACGTTCATTCTTCAGATATCCAGATATCACTGTGGCTCCCTGCCTCACCTCCTTGAAGACTTTGTTCAAATATCACCTTATCATAAAGGCTATCTATGATCATCTGATATAAAATAACATCTATCTCTTTCTATCCCTGTACTCTGCTTTATTTTTCTCCACATCACTTCACTTTCTAAAATTCTATATATTTGCTGTTTAATTGGCTATTACCTGTCTCATCCAACTAGAATATCAACTGCATAAAGCAGATATTTGTTCTGTTTTATTACTGCATTACCTGCACCAACAATAGTGCCTAGCTCAAAGCAGGGTCTCAAATATTTGTTGAATCAATAATACTGCTGTGTTTTTCCAGGAAGTGTGCTAGACAATTTACGTATGTTAGCTGATTTCATTTTATCCTCACTACAATCCTATAAAGTAGGCAGCATTCATCTCATTTTCTAGATAAGGAAACAATCCCAGAATTTAACTGAATATGGTAGACAGAACAATGCTACCTTCCCAAAGATATCTATCCGCATTTTAACCTCTGGTGCCTATGAATATGATATGTTACATCGCAAAGGGCTACTAAGGATTACAGAAGGAATTAAGGTTGCCAGTCCTGGATTATCTAAATGGGCCTAATATAATCACAGGTTAAATGTTCATCAATGGATGAATGGATAAAAAAATGTGGTACATGTACACGATAGAATACTATTCAGCTTTAACAAAGAAGGAAATCCTGTCTTTTGTGACAACATAGATGAACCTGGAGGGCATAATACTGAGTGAAATAAGCCAGGTACAGAAAGACAAATACTGCATCATCTCACTTACATGTGGAATATAAAAAAGTCAAACAATGCAGAGAGTAGAATGGTAGTTATCATGGGTTTGGGGGAGTGGGAAAGGGAAGAAATGGCTAGAGTTAATCAGAGAGTGCAAAGTTTCAGTCAGGAGGAATACATTCTGGTGCTCTGTTGTACAGTACAGTGACTACAGTCAACAATACTGTACTGTGTACTTGAAAATTTCTAAAAGAGTAAGTTTTCAATGTCCTCACCACAAAAAAATAATGATTAGCATGTGAGGCAATGATATATTAATTAGCTTGATTTATCATCCCACAATGTATGTGTATAAACATCACATTGTACCCCACAAGTATATGCAATAATAATCAATTGTTTTAGAAAGTGGAAGAGAGAGGCAGAGAAAAAGGTCAGAGTGAAACAATGTGAGAAAAGAAAAGAGACTCCAAGCCAAGAAAAATGGACAGTCTCTAGGAGCTGAAAAAGGAAAGGGAACATATATTTCCGCAGAGCATACAAAAAGGAATGCAGCCCTGCGGACACCTTGATTTTAGCCCAGGGAGACTTGTGTCAGACTTCTGACCTCCAGAACTGTAAGATTATAAATTAGTGTTATTTTTAAGTCAGTAAATTTGTAGCAATGTGTTACTGTAGCAGTAAAAAAAAAAAAAAAAAAAAAAAAAAAAAAAAAAAAAAAAAAAAACTATACACTGAGTTATATAAGATCAGCCAGTTTGTGATAGAGACATATTTGAAACACAGCTCTATCTGATTCTTATACATTCTGCACTGTCTCGGACAGGCACAAAATGCTATGGGAGGTCACAGTAAGGAGAGATCACTTATAACTGGGAAATGAGAAAAGACTTCATGACAAAATTCGAATTTGAAGTGGGCCTTGAGGAATTTATACGGCTTCAAATAGTGAATGTATCAAAACAGCCTAATGTTTTCCTTCAATCAAAAAATGAATACAAAAACTGTGGTATATTCACACATTTGAATACTACTCAGAAATACAATAATCAACTGCAGTATGTAAAACAACAAAGATAAATCTCAGGCATTTTACTGAAAGAAATCAAACAAAGAATAGTACATACAATATGGTTACAATTTTATGACGTATAAGAACAGGCAAAATCTTTATTCTTAGAAGTCCAAAAGTGGTTTCTGGGAAGGAGGAAAACCAGTTGGAAAAGGGTACACGTGAAATTCCTGCAGTGATAAAACGGTCTTGTTTTGTGTGGTGATTATATAGATGTAAATAATTTTTAAAATTTGTCAAACTGAACACTTAAAATGTTTTCATTTTACTCTGTTAATTATACCTCAAAAAAATATTGATTGTGGCCATAGAGGGTAACTGTCAAAGAGAAAGTATAAGCAAGTGTAGAGAAACAAGAGGCATGGGTCAAATGCAGAAAAAAAAACATAGTGCAGTTGGCTTAGAGAAGTCCGCAAGCCCAGCTACACATTAGAATCACCTGAAAAGTGTTTAAAACTACAGGTGCCAATCCCAACCCAGAGATTCCAATTTACTTGGTTTGTGGTGAACCCCAAGTGTCAATATTTTGTAAGATCCCAGTTGACTCTTATATAAAGTCAGATTTGAAAACCAGGAGCTGGGAGTATAAACAACGTAAAATAGACAAATTGTGAATGTCCTGGAACACATAAGGAATTTTAGTTTGTTTAGATTGGAATGCAAATACATGAAAGTATTTTAAACAGCAGGGGTGAAATAATCAGAACTAAGCTTTAGGAAGATTCATCTCACACCTGTGTCCCGGGGCAAGTACAGCTAGAGGTGGAGAGGCAAATTAGGAGACTGGCCCAAAGTCAAAGGAAGTCAAAAGGAGGAGAGACTTTTTTGGATAAAGAAGGGAAAGTTGAAGAGGAGAGGTTTGTTTAATTTTGATTTGTTTGTGTTTGTGGTATCTGTGGTATATGTAGGTACAAATGTTTACTAGATAATGGAATACATGGAGCTAGAGCTCAAAAGAGAGGTCTGGGATAGAGACATAGAGTTTAGAATCACTCAGATCAGTGACATTAATTAGTAACTGAAAGTGTAAGAAGAGAAAAGGATCAAAGACTAATCCCTCAGGAATGCCCACATCAAAGGTCCGGTACATAGCATCAAATAAAAAGCAAATGCAGCAGTGAAATTGATAACTGGATAAGCCTGTTGAATTTGAAATTAGTAAATCATTGACAAAGCTGCTTCATTAGAATGGGTAGAGTAGAATTAAGATTAGAAGAAGCTGATGAATAAATGGACTACCAGGAAGTAGAACAAATATTAAACCAAAACCTCAGTTTCCTCATCTGTAAAATGGGACAAAAACACTCCATTCCACAGGAGGTGTTGGTGAGGCTGAAATGAAGCAATGTTTGAAGCACTTAGCTCAGCGTCAGGAGCTCTTATCAGAAATTATTGTTGTTATTGGCATCATTGTATAAGAAGATGGGTGGTAGCTTCAGGGACTAGTAATACCGTATCAGCATTTGGTTTTGCTTCATTTGATGTTGTTTTAGGTTGAGCAATCATTGATTAGAACCATACGTAAAGAAGAAGACAACAATACAGATGAAGAAATTGAACATTTCAGACAGAGGAGCATGATCCTAAAGGAAGTAAGAGTGAATAAGGGTAAAGACAGAGGAACTAACTTTGGAAAGAAAGGGGTTCATTTTTCTTTTGAGTTGGGCAGGAAAGAGGATATTTAAAGACCTAAGATAGTTGTTTTTTTTGTTTTGTTTTTTGTTTTTTGTTTTTTTTTTTTTTGAGATGGAGTCTCGCTGTGCTCCCAGGCTGGAGTGCAGTGGCGTGATCTAAGACCTAAGATAGTTGTTAATAGAAGAAATATAAAGAAGAAATGGGAGCATGAAAGAAATATACTGAAAATTTTTGCATCAAATTGCCTCAATCTTTTGTGAAAAAATAGAAGGTATGATCTATGAGTGAGGAGAGTGGAGTTATAGTGGATATTGTTTTCAATTGAAAAGCTTACAATAAATCCTGAAGATGCAATAAAATATTAGTTAAGAGACAACTGAGTAGTATTGAGGACCCAGCTGAGGGCAGTATAAATTTTCATTAAATCGTGATAGCATGATTTTTAAACAACCTTGGAATCCTGGAGTGAGAACAGAGTAAGACGATGGCTACCTAGCTTTGGAGGTCAGCAAAGAAGTATGGGATAAACCCAAAAGGGTAAAAAGTAAATTATAGGGATTAGCAAAGCACTTTAAAATGGTTCCCTATGGAAAGAAGTAAATTAAGCCAATCAGGGTGAAGTACTGGATAAATAGGGCAGATTAAAGGAATCATAAACCACAATGAAGACTAAAGAAAAATACAAATTCAATTGATTAAGCAGGTGAGAAGAAATGAGTATAGGGAAAAGATCATTGTGAGTTCTGATTCCAGTGATCGCTATGAAATCTGAAATCTAAAAATGTTCTTACTCTATTTTACCTTATGAGAAAATGACTTCATGTAATAATGAAAAGAATGTGGCTCCAGCCACACTGACTTTCTTTCAGGTCCTTAAATATGTGATGCTCCCTCTAACCACAGGATCTTTCCACATGCTATCTCCTCTGCCTCATTCAGTGCCACCCTCCCTCACCTAGTTAACTCATACTCATTCTCCAATTTTTTTTTTTTTTTTTTGAGACACGGTCTCAGTCTGTTGCCCCAGGCTAGAGAACAGTGACACAATCACAGCTCACTGCAGCCTTTACTTCTTGGGCTTAAGCAATCCTCCCACCTCAACTTCCCATATAGTGGGACCACATGTGTGAGCCCCTATGCCTGGTGATTTTTTTTTATTTTTAGTAGAGACAAGGTCTCTCTACATTGTCAAGGCTGATCTCAAACTCTTGGGCTCAAGTGATCCTTCTGACTCAGCCTCACAGACTGCTGGGATTACAGGTGTGAGCCATATGCCTGTAAATGGGCTTAATAATAATTCTTAAGATAAAGCACCTGACCTCATCTTTCATTTCTGAATTTAAGTGTGACTTCCCCCAACAAGCCTTTCATGACCTCTCAGACAAAGATATGTTTTCATGGTGCTATGTAGCTCTCTTTCCAGGACTTATTACAGTTGCAATTCTAAATCCATTTCTCTGATTATTTCATTACTATCTTGCACAAAGTAAGAATTAAAAGACACTTAGTGAATTGATGTGGTATTTGAAAAGATATGAGCTATAAGAAATCAATTTGCCTGAGGGATTTTTAAGCAATAACTACAAAAGACTTTCTTATATAATGGAGAATTGTACTGGTCAAATTACCTCCCTAGTACTCCTTTTTGAGAAATTCTTCATAGTTTATGATGCATATTTTAAAATTTATTTACTCTTTGAGGGTAAAATTCAGGTTTGGCAACATCAAATGTTATCATTTGTTGATTTTGCCTTATAGAAACCCAAAGTGTAGAAAGGTGGGTAAACAAGCAGTGTAACAACACCATTTTGGTCTGAAACTGAGCTATGATCTTAAAACAATGAGATACATTCTTAAGTGGTTTTTAATCTGCATCCAAAAACAATTACCATAGGGGTTATGCCCATAATTAAACATTTCCATGAGGGTCTTCCAGCTTCTGGTTCATTGTCCTTAAAAAAATCATATTTCTTTAATGTTACATCTAATATACTTACCTGTTTCCTTTGGAACCTGGGAGCTAAATGAATGGTGAACATTAGCATGCATGGCAGTTCTCTGTATTTTGTTGAAAACTGTATCTCTGTATTTGGAAAACTGTAGTAGCTCCTGTATTGTTATTACCACGATTATTATTCTTAAGCTCTGTATTTCCCAAGCTACTCTAGCTGAGGGATAATGACATATTACAATGACAGTCACAAAGCATGGCTCTGCCTCTACCTACTCTGTAGAAATTCCAATCCCCTTCATACATCTTCCAAATAGCTCTGGGGGTCCACAAGGAGAATTTCCCATATGTTCTTTAGCTATGCTGTGGCATTCACCATCCCCTTTTCCCCAACCCTCTTTCTACTCCTGTCTCTTTGACCAGGTATCCTACAAACGCTAATGCCAGAAAGTCACAATCCCACCAAGGGCGCAAATGATGCTCGTGCCTGCCAGAAACACTGCTTCAGGTTCCAATGTTTACCCATATTAGCATCAAGTCTGCCACTATTCATTTTGGATGGAGCTAATATCTGCAACAAGGGCACTGGCTTTGTCTTTGCTACTGAAACCACTGGCACAGTCTACTGCCTCCTACTGTCTCTGCAGGAGTGGCTGGCACCACTGCTGCTGATGCAAGGCATTCTCATCCACTTAAGAGACTGGAATGAAACAGCCCTTTTAGCTTTTACTCATGTCATTACAGTGCCTCAGGCTAAGACTCAGGCAAGATTCCAGATGGGCTGGGACAGAGGACAACTCGAATTATAGCATATATTCTACGTTTAGAAAACCCTCTCCACTCTCACCATAGCCAATTATTTTTTAAACCAAGCAAAAAAATAAAAATAAAATAACATTGAAATGTTATTTGGGACATGTGGAAGGAGAAGGGAAGGAGTTTGATTATTTGTTTATAATTAACTACATACAATTTTAACATAAAACTACAGTTTGAGGATGAGGGTGTTAATATATATAGCTCACCTAAGCATTATTAGGTTCTGGGGCCAAGGATGTCATTGGTAGATTATTTATAGGTGATGAAATTGAGGTAACAAAACAAATTAAAATACATTATATAAATCCATTAAAACTATCTTGCACTTATTCTAACTCAGCTTTTATCTATTTAATAATATTCATTGTAAAGGAATATAAGTAATTTACATTTAATTTGTTATATTTAATACCCCTCATAATGATTGTGCTTACATAAAATCTACAGATACTAGTAGTAGTTAGTATTTATCTAACACATACTACTTGCCAAGCACTGTAATGTATTTGTGGATTATTTTATTTCATTCTCACAAACCTTCTAGATAGCTTCTATGATCAGCTGCATGTTACAGATGAGGAAACTAAGGTTTAGAAAAAATAAATGATCTTCAAAGATACACAAAGCTGGTAAACAAAGAAGCCAGGAATGAAAGTCAGTCCTTAGTGTCTATGCTTGTAATAACCTCGTCTTAAAATTATTGGACACTGCTGTGGCTTGAGGTGAAGGAGCAGAAATGATGAGCTCATCCTAAGGAGACGGCCTGGTTGAAATCCAGACTTTCACTGGCCTACTATGGTTGATTATCTTGTTATAGGTTTATGTATGCACAGGGGACAATTAGAGGACATTTGAAAATTGCCAAGACAACTAGAAGTTGAGGGACCAAAACCTCAGAAAATAGAGGCACAGAGAAGTACACTAACGGGCTACAAGTGGCTTTTCCCTCTGGGACATTTGCCTCTTATGATATAGGGAGAGAGACTGGCAAGCGAGGCAGAGGGCTCTGGATAGGAGGGAGAGAAGCAACAGAGTTTTTGGCAAACTCACAAGACTAGAAGCAAAATAAATGGAGTTTGTTCTCACTTCGGCTGTACATATACTGAAATTGGAATGATACAGAGAAGATTAAAATGTCCCCTGCGCAAGGATGACAAGCAAATTTGTGAGCGTTCCATATTTTTCAGTGAGATACTGTCTCACACTAGTCAGAATGACGATTACTAAAAGTCAAGAAACAACAAATGCTGGCGAGGCTTTGGAGAAATAGGAACATTTTTACACTGTTGGTGGGAATGTAAATTAGTTCAATCATTGTGAAAGACAGTGTGGCAATTCTTCAAGGACCTGGAACCAGAAATACTATTTGACTCAGCAATCCCATTACTGGGTATATATCCAAAGGAATATAAATCATTCTACTATAAAGATACATGCACACGTATGTTTCTTGCAGCACTATTTACAATAGCAAAGACATGGAACCAACCCAAATGCCCATCAATGATAGAGTGGATACAGAAAATGTGGTACATGTACACCATGGAATACTGTGCAGCCATACAAAAGAATAAGATCATGTCCTTTGCAGGGACATGGATGAAGCTGGAAGCCATTATTCTCAGCAAACTAACACAGGAACAGAAAAACAAACACCACATCTTCTCGCTCATAAGTGAGAGCTGAACAATGAGAACACATGGACACAGGGAGGGGAGCAACACACACCAGGGCCTGTCGGGGGGTGGGGTGGATGGGAGGGACAGCTTCAGGATAAATAGCTAATGCATGTGGGGCTTAAAACCTAGGTGATGGGTTGATAGGTGCAGCAAACCACCATGGCACACTTATACCTATGTAACAAACCTTCACATTCTGCACATGTATCCCAGAACTTAAAGTAAAATTTTAAAAAAAGTAATTGGATCAAATAAATAAGTAAATAAATGGAGTTTGAGGCTGTTAAGAGAACCAGAACTTTAATGACCAACATCTCAGCCCAGAGAGAAGAGAGAAAGTAAAGTGAGCTGGATACTCTGCTATTTTCCACCATAAACATTTGCTGAATTCATCTGTTGTGTGAAGCAACAGCCTAAGTAATAAGCTAAGTAGAAAGCTACTGAACAGTGGAGCCAAGTTTTCAAGCAGTTTCTTAGTTCTGAGTTTCCACAAAACAGGAGAGGGTCTAGTAAACACAGCTGTTCTTAGTTGAGATCCCTAACAAGCTATACCCCAGGCCTAACACAAAATTTAGATTGAAACTCCAAAAGAAAAAAAGAAAAAATCTTGCAACCCAAGCAAAACTCAGCTCAGTCCCAGATTGGATCAAGGCACTCTGTTCTTAAACAGATTGCCCACCAGAGGCCAGAATGAATCCACTCTATAGGAGAATAATATCATCCAGAATTGCTATAATTTTTAATATACAATGCCCAGTAGTTTCTCAAACATAATGTCCAGAACTCAATCAGGTAGCAGAGAAAGCATTACTTACCAAAACATATAAATTCAGGAAAGGATGAAGAACAATGGAAAGATTAATATCTTAGTAAATATAAGTTAATATTGACTGTACAAAAAGTTAATAATAAAGTCTTGTGTGGTAAAAAAAAATAGGTAGAATTAAGATGCATAACAACAATACAAAGGGCTGAAACAGAAATGGACATAAACTATTATTAGGTCATAACATTATCAAGGAAGAAGTTAAACTACTAATTTATATTAAACTTCATGAAATCAAGGAGGCATGTGATTCTAGGGCTGTGATTCTCATTGTAGTCTCAGGAACTTTTTCCACTCTTAAAAATTATTGAGGACTCCAATGAATTTTTGTTTTGTGAGTTGCATTTGTTAATATTTGTCATATTAGAAATTAAAACTGAGAAGTTTTAAAAAGCATTTATTCATTTATTCATTTGGAAATAACAGCATGTTAGATGTGGTGGTGCATGTCTGTAGTCCCAGATACTCAGGAGGCTGAAGCAGGAGAATAACGAGCCCAGGAGTTCGAGGCTGCAGTCAGCTATGATCACACCACTGCACTTCAACCCAGAAACAGAGCAAGAACCCAGCTCTAAAAATAAATAAATAAACAACAACAAAAAAAGAGTACAAAAGCAGTAAACCAATAAGCCTATTACACAAATTATATAAATTATATGAAAAATAACTATTATTCAAAACAAAAAATCTAGTGACAGTAATAGTGTTGTTTTTATGTTTCTGAAAATTGTTTAAATATCTGGCTTAGTAGAAAAGGGTTTTATCCTCATATCTGCTATTGTATTCAATCTGTTGTGATATCACACCCAGTGGAGGTTCTAGAGCATTCCACTATATAGTCATGAAGGAAAAGGGGAGGAAGAGCAAAATGTATTAACATTATTAATAAAAATAATTGTTATCTCAGACTCCTGAAGGACTCTTGGGCATCCCTAGAAGCCCCTGGACCACATTTTGAGAACCATGACCTTAAAGACACCAGTGAAATGACAGTAAAATAATGTATACGTAAAAAACTAATAGATAAAAATATAGAGAATAATTAATTGTTTCATTCTGAATTAAGGTTAAAAAGGACAGAAAAAGGAACACAAACACATGGAAATAATAGAAAATAAGATAGTAATTGAACAATTACATTAAGTGTAAATGGACCAATGCTCTAATTAAAAGACAAAGTTTGACAATATGGATTTTTTAAAATGTTGCTTACAAAATATGGAACATGCTCATGGATAGGACAAATCAGTATCATTAAACTGGCCATACTTCCCAAAGCAATTTACAGATTCAGTACTATTCTTGTCAAAATTACCAATGTCGTTTTTCACAGAAAGAGAAAAAAAACTATTCTAAAAATCATATGAAACCAAAAAAGAGCCTGAATAGCCAAAGCAGTCCTAAAGCAAAAAGAACAAAGCTGGAGGCATCACGGTAACCAACTTCAAACTATACTATAAGCGCTATAAGACTACAGTAACTGAAACAACATGGTACTAGCACAAAAACAAACAGATAGAGCAATAGAATGGAATAGAGAATCCAGAAAGAAATCTGCACAACTACAGCCCTCTGATCAACTTTTGACAAAGTTGACAAAAATAAGCAATAGGGAAAGGACTCCCTATCAATAAATGGTTCTGGGATAACTGGCTAGCCATATGCAGAAGAATGAAACTGGACCCCCTACCTTTCACCATGTACAAAAATTAACTCAAGATAGACCAAAAATTTAAATTTAGGACTTCAAACTATGAAAATCCTGGAAGAAAACCTAGGAAATAACATTCTTGACATCAGCTTTAGCAAAGAATTTAGGGCTAAGTCCCCAAAAGCAATTGCAACAAAACCAAGAATTGACAGATTGGACCTAATTAAACTAAGGAACTTCTGCACAGCAGAAGTAACTATAACAGAGTGAACAGACAATATATAGAATGGGATAAAATATTCACAAACTATGCATCTGACCAAGGTCTAATATGCAGAATCTACAAGTAACTTAAATCAACAAGCAAAAAAAAAAAAAAAAAACCCAAATAATTCAATTAAAAAATAGACAAACGACATGAACAGACACTTCTCAAAAGAAGATATACATGCATCTAACAAACATGAAAAAATACTAATCATCACTAATCATCAGATAAATTCAAATCAAAACTGCAATGAGTTACCATCTCACACCAGTCAGAATGGTGATTACAAAAACAAAAACAAAAACAAAAACAAAACAAAAAAACAGATGTTAGCAAGGCTGTGGAGGAAAAGGACCACTTACATACTGTTGATGGGAATGGAAATTAGTTTAGGCACTGTGGATAGTAGTTTGGCAATTTCTCAAAGAACTTAAAACTACCATTCAACCCAGCAATTCCATTACTAGGTATATACCCAAAGGAAAATAGTTTATTCTACCGATAAGAAACTTGCACTCATATGTTCATCACAGCACTATTCACGTTAGCAAAGACATGGAATCAACCTAGGTGCCCATCAACAGTCGATTGGATAAAGAAAATGTAGTACATATACAAGATGAAATATTAATACTACACAGCCTAAAAAAAAATAAATCATGTCCTTTGCAGCAACATAGATGGAGCTGGAGGTCATTATCCTAAGCGAATTAATGCAGAAACAGAAAGCCATACTGCATGTTCTCACTTATATGTGGGAACTAAACATTGAGTAAATATGGACATGAAGACGGGAACAATGGACATTGAGGACTACAAGATGGGAGAAGGAGGGAGCGGGTAGTGGGCTGAAAAATTAACGATTGAGTACTATGCTCACTACCTGGTTAACAGGATCATCTATACCTGAAACCTCAGCATCATACACTATATCCATGTAACAAACCTGTACATGTACCCGCTGAATCCAAAATAAAAGCTGAAAACAAGTAAAATAATGGAACAAAAATATTATGTAAACATTAACTAAAAGAAAGCTGGTATAGCTCTACTAATAGCAAAGTAGACCTTAAGGCAAGAAGCATTATTAGACATAAAATGGAATACCACAAAGTCATGAAAAGATCAATCCACTTAGAAAATAAAACAATTCTAAATGTATAAGGATCTTTAAATTTGCTTTAAAAATATGCAAAAATCTGGAAGAACTGAAAGAAATACAGAAAACTACTTTCATAATGGGTGATAGCTAATAAAAGATAAAATCGGGCCAGGCACGGTGGCTCACGCCTGTAATCCCAGCACTTTGGGAGGCCAAGGCAGGTGGATCACAAGGTCAAGAAATCGAGACCATCCTGGCCAACATGGTGAATCCTTGTTTCTACTAAAACTACAAAAATTAACTGGGCGTGGTAGCGTATGCCTGTAGTCCCAGCTGCTCGGGAGACTGAGGCAGGAGAATCGCTTGAACCCGGGAGGTGGAGGTTGCAGTGAGCCAAGATTGTGCCATTGCACTCCAGCCTGGTGACAGACCAAGACTCTGAAAATAATAATAATAATTAATTAATTAATTAAAAGATTAAATCGATAGACAAAGGTGAAATAATATAGAAGTCCTAACCATCATGAGAAACAAAAATGACATAATCAACATTTTTGAGCACTGAAATTGAGAAAGAATAAACATTTACCGAAATTTACCATATGTGGGATCATAAGGTAAGCCTGAACACAACTTAAAGGACTGAAATTAGATATATCATTGTTGCTATACAGAAGTGCAACTGATTTTTGTAAGTTGATTTCATATCCTGCAACTTTACTGAATTCCTTAATTAGTTCTAATAGTTGCTTTGTGGAGTCTTCAGAGTTTTCTACATACAAGATCATGAAATCTGCAAAGAGAGATAGTTCCAAAAATGAAATTAAGAAAGCAATAACATTTACAATAGCACCAAAAAAAAAGATAAAACACAAGAATAAGCCTAATTAGAAAGTTAAAGACTTGTACACTGAAAACTATAAATTGCTGATGAACAAAATTGAAGTCTTAAATGGGAAGACATCCTGTTTTCATGGATTGGAAGAATTAATATTGTTAAAATATCTATACTACACAAAGTGGTCTACAGATTCAATGTAATCTCTATCAGAATCCCAAAGACATTTTTTTAGAGAAATAGAAAAAAATGTCCTAAAATTCATGGGGAGCCAAAAATACCCCCAAATAGCCAAAGCCATCTAGAGTAAGAAGAACAAAACTAGAGGCATCACACTCAATGATTTCATAATATAGTAAAAAGCCACAATAATAAAGACAGTATGGTACTGACACAAAGACATATAACTTGATGAATAGAATAGAATAGAGCCCAGAAACAAATCCTCACATCTATGGTCAACTGATCTTTGACAAGGATTCCAACAATACACAATGGGAAAAGGACAGTTTCTTCAATAAATGGTGTTGGAAAAACTGAATATCCACATCCAAAATAAGTAAACTGGATCCTTATTTTTTTACCATTTATAAAACTTAACCTAAACTAGATCAAAAACTCAAATGAAGGACCTGAGACTGTAAAACTAGTAAAAGAAAACATAGTGGAAAATCTCCATGACATTTGTTTGGGCCATGTATTTTTTAGACATGACACCAAAAGCACAGGCAACAAAAGCAAAAATAGACAAGTGGAATTGAATCAAACTAAAAGAACTTTGTACAGCAAAGGAAATAATTAACAGAGTAAAAAGACCATCTATAAAACAGGAGAAAATATATGCAAACCATATATTTTGGGGTTAATTTTCAATATATATAAGGAACTCTGAAAATGCAATAGCAGCTGGGCACGGTGGCTCACACGTGTAATCCTAGCACTTTGGGAGGCCGAGGCAGGTGGATCGCCTGAGGTCAGGAGTTCAAGACCAGCCTAGCCAACATGGCAAAACCCCATCTCTCCTAAAAATACAAAAATTAGCCAGGTGTGGTGGAGGGAGTCTGTAATCCCAGCTACTTGGAAGGCTGATGCAGGAGAATCGCTTCAATCTGGGAGGCGGAGCAGGCAGTGAGCCGAGATCGTGCCATGGCACTCCAGCCTGGGTGACAGAGCTAGACTCTGTCTAAAAAAAAAAAAGGGAAAAGACTTGAATAGACATTTCTTCATAGCAGACATACAAATGGCCAACAAATACATGAAAAGATGCTCAACATTGCTAATCATCAGTGAAATGCAAATCAAAATCAGGATGAGATATCATTTCATACCCATTAGAATGGCTATTAAGGGGAAAAAATAGTGTTGGCTTTGTATACTGTTAGTGAGAAAGTAAAATGGTACAGCCACAACGGAAAACAGTACAGAGGTTCCTAAAAAAAAGTAAAAATAGAGCTATCATATGATTCAACAATTCTACTTCTGGGTATATATCAAAAATAGTTGAAATAAGGATCTTAAAGAGATAGCTGCACTCTGATGTTTATTACAGCATTATTCACAATAGCCAAGATATGGCAACAAACCAAATGTACATTGATAGAGGAATGGCTAAAGAAAGTATGGAATATTATTCAGCCTTTAAAAAGAAAATTCTACCATTTGCAACAACATTCAAGGAACTGTAACCTATTATGCTAAGTGAAATGTCACAGAAAGACAAATACTGCATGATTCTTCTTAATATGAGACATATGAAATAGTTAAAAGTATAAAAGTAGACCATAGAATGATAGTTACCAGGGGATGAAGAAAGAGAGGAATGAGTTGTTTTTCAATGGGTATAAAGTTACAGTTATACAAAATATGTATACTCCAGAGATCTGCTGTACAACATAGTGCCTGTAGTTAACAATTAGGTATTGTGTACTTAAACATTTGTTAAGAGAGTGAATCTAATGTTAAGTGTTCTTACAACAACAACACATAAATAAACTTTTGGAGGTGATGGATATGCTTATTACCTGGATTGTGGTAATAGTAACACGAGTGTGTACATATGTCAAAAATTGTCAGATTGTATACATTAATTATGGGCATTTTTTATACTTTAAGTTCTAGGGTACATGTGCACAACGTGCAGATTTGATACATAGGTATACATGTGCCATGTTGGTTTGCTGCACCCATCAACCCGTCATCTACATTATGTATTTCTCCTAATGCTATCCCTCCCCCAGCCCCCCACACCCCGACAGGCCCCAGTGTGTGATGTTCCCCTTCCCGAGTCCAAGTGATCTCATTGTTCAGTTCCCACCTATGAGTGAGAACATGAGGTGTTTGGTTTTCTGTCCGTGTGATAGTTTGCTGAGAATGATGGTTCCCAACTTCATCCATGTCCCTGCAAAGGACATGAACTCATCCTTGTTTATGGCTGCAGAGTATTCCATGGTGTATATGTGCCACATTTTCTTAATCCAGTCTGTCATTGATGGGCATTTGGGTTGGTTCCAAGTCTTTGCTATTGTGAATAGTGCCTCAATAAACATACGTGTGAATGTGCCTTTATAGTAGCATGATTTATGCAATTTTGTATAACAATTATACTTCAAAAAAGCTGGAAAAAAGATAACTAAAGTCACTCAGAGTATGCTGTCTGACCACAGTGGAATAAAAGTCAAAATAACTGAAAAATAGAATATAAAATCCCCAAATAATTACAAATTAAGCAACATGCCTTTATATAAACTGTAAGCCAAAAACATTTTGGTGGAAATTAGAATATACATTTAAGTAAATGATGATGGAAATGTTTCTATTACAGCTTATGGATGCAACTAAATTAATGCTTAGAGTAAAATCTATAGCCCTACCTAAATGTATGTATTTGGAAATAAGAAAGCCTAAAAGTCACTGATCAAAAATCATTGTCAAAAAGTTAAAGATACAGTAAATGAAAACGGAAGGCAGTGGAAGGAAAAAGTGATAAATGCGAGAGCATAAATTAATCAAATGGAAAAGAAAAAAATGGAAGTTTTTTTAAAAGCTGTATTTTTGTAAGGAATAATATAATTGATAAACTCTTGGTAAGACTGACCATGAAAAAAATTTAGAGAAAGCTCTGATTATCACCATCAGAAATGTAAAAACACATAAATACACATTCTAATATTTTTTAAAGTGTTGGAAAAATTTGATATCTCTTTGTAAAATGATTAATCTTGGCCTCTATTTCATGCCATACACAAAAAATTAATTTGAGATGAATAGATTTAAATATGAAATCAAAAACAGTAAGTCCTCTTGAAAAATACATAGGAAAGTATCCTATCCGTAGGTCAAGTATCCACGACCTTGGATTAGGCTAAGATGTATGAAACAGGATGCAGACTTTACTCCCTGGATCTAAGCTAGTGCCTGAAACGTAATAGATATTTCATAAATGCTTATTGTGTCCCTGCTACCCCAAGACAGCTATCACATGGCCCTCTTCCTAAATGCCATGCTTTCAACTTTCCTTTCCTTTCCTTTCTTTTCCTTTCCTTTCCTTCTTTTTTATTTTTTATTTTTATTTATTTATTTATTTTTTGATACAGAGTCTCGCTCTGTTGCCCAGGTTGGAGTGCACCTGCTCGATCTCGGCTCACTGCAGCCTCCGCCTCCCAGGTTCAAACAATTCTCCTGCCTCAGCCTCCCTAGTAGCTGGAACTACAGGTGCCCATCACCAAGCCCGGCTAATTTTTTTTTTTTTTTGTATTTTAGTAGAGACGGGATTTCACCTTGTTGCCCAGGCTGCTCTCGAACTCCTGAGCTCAGGCAATCCACCTGCCTCGGCCTCCCAAAGTGCCAGGATTACAGACGTAAGCCACCGCACCCCACACAACTTTTCTTAATGTCTATGTGGAAAGCACTGTGCTATGCACTTTATAGGATTGTTGGGTTTAATCCTCTCAATGACTCTATGAGGTAGGTTCCATCGTTAGGCATCTTTTATAGATGAATGAGTTTATGCTCAGAAAAGTTATGATGTATTCTTGAAAATAAACAAAACTCAACTCGAATATGATTGAATAAGCTTCTACCTCTAAGTATAAATGTATAGAAAATACAGAAAACAGAGAGGCATGCCAAACTGCATTATGATGGGATCAGCAAAACCCAGATTCTGTGAAACTCTAAAGAACAGACAAATCACAGCCTGGGCAACATACCAAGACTCTCTCTAAAAAAAAAAAAAAAAAATTAAAAACTAGCTGGGTGTAATGGCATGTTCCTGTAGTCTAAGTTACTCAGAAGGCTGAGGAGGGAGGATTGCTTGAGTCCAGAAGTTCAAGGCTGCAATGAGCTATGATTGTGCCACTGCACTCCAGCCTGGGTGACAGAGTGATACCCTGTCTTGAAAACAAACAAACAAAAAGACAAACCAGTTCTTTTGACCTTTTGACAGATGTATTTTCAGAGAAAATAAAATTAAAAGCAGAACCCATAGACTAAAAGAGGCTTAAAAAAATATGTCAATCATAATATATAGATCTTATTTTGATAATGATTCAAATAAACAAATGATGTTCTTGATAGAATTTAGCAACCATTTGCATGCTTATTGGATGTTGGATGATATTAAAGAATTATTGTTAATTTTTCATGTATTCTTTTTTTAGGTGTGATAATTGTGGTTATATTTCTTAAAAAATCCTCGCAAAGTGATAAGTATATGAGGTAATGCATATGTTAGTTTGATTTAGTCATTCCACAATGTATACGTATTTCAAAATATATTGTACAAAATAAATATATACAATTTGTATTTTCAATTTAAATACATAAATTTTTATCTCTTAGAAAATCGTACTGAAATACTTGCAGATGAAATGACATTATGTTTGTGATTTGATTCAAATCAATAGGAAAGGAGGACAGTGGGTGGGAGTATTGATGATACAAGATTAGCCATGTGTTGTTAATTGTTGAAGCTGAGTGATGGATACGTGGGAGATTCTAATACTGTTATCTCCACTTTTCTGGGTTTAAAATCCTCTATAATAAAAATTTTAAATAACAACATCAAAATCAAATTTGACAGCGAACCTATATTTTTTTTTACCAAGTATATTTGGTTATCTGTGTTTATAACCATCCAGTGCCTTTTGGATACTTTTCTTCCACTTAGATTGAAGCCAGGTCGAAGAACCTGTCAATGAATTCAAAATTTCATTGCAACTCACTTCAAGCCTTGGGTCCTTAGAAGGGAGATTTTGATCTTGCAAACATTAATGTGAATTGTTTTAGCAAGTGAATTGTGCAGCTCTTCAGTGTCAGGTGGAAAAACTGTTTATGTAAGGGTTTCTATTGATATACATTTATGGAATCAATAAAGAGTTGGCTTTTACTGTGGGAGAATGATAATCAGACATTGTCCATGCTCCTCTGGCTGCTTAAAATATAGTAATTACAAAAGAAGTATACATAAATCATCAGAATACAGAGCAGCTAGTGTGAAGAATGGACCAGATCCAAGGAGAGACCAACTCTAGGAATACTGCAATAATCCAGGTAAGATGTAATGAGTATTTGTCTAATCTCGAGGACAGTGGTAGCAAGTAACGGGGAAAAGAGAAGTTCAGGATGAGAATATGTCCTCCCCAGACTTCACTTTCCTTGAGTCACAGTGGTGGCAGTGGCATTCCTCAACTCCCTGACTCACATAATTTAGTCTCCTTAGTTTCTATTGCAATGTGATATGCTCAAGTGTGTATAGCCAACATCGCAGCCAACCCCACAGCACTCTTCTTGCTTTGCTGAAATGTGGCCAAATGCAGAAACACCAGAACTGGAGGCGCCACACCTCTCAGGACACACTGAAGATACTTTTTCCCATTTTGGGTGTAAAAGGCATGCCCTCACAGGGCTGTGGAGTGTGGTCAGGGGAGGGTGTCTGTAACAATCGGGGGTCCTCATGGTCTCTAAGAGAATGTCAATACATAGATAGCTATTAAAATATCTGCAACTAACCCCTTCCCTCAATCTCATGCAGTTCACTAGTCGATAAAGTAATAAAGTGATGATAAGCAACCTAGTGTCACACTGACCTTTTTTCTATTTCTAGAGTATGCTAAGTTCTTCACCACTTCAAAGGCCTTATGACTTAATCTTTCTGACTAAAAGGCTTCTCCTTAAACTCTTCACTTGTCTCTCTTTCTAATTTTCAGGTCTTAGATTAGGAGTAACCCTTTCAGAGAGAACTTCTCTGATGCTACTATCTAAATCAGATGTGCTTAATCACTCTCTATCAAAAGACACTTTTAAATTTACTTTTTAGCTGCAATCACATTCTGTAATTAGGTTATTCATCCATATTTTGGTTGCTTTTTTTTTTTTTTTTTGGTCTGTCTCCATCATTAAATGTCAGCTTCCCTGAAGATGGAGAGACCATGCCAACCTTGTTTTCTGTTTTATCTGCAGTGCACTGTAGTGCTCAATAAATACTTGTTGAATTATTGGACCAATATCTGGTCTTCTGATTAGCCTTTGTAACTAATGGTATCCATCCTCAGTTCTTCCTCAGACTAGCTTTTTGACAAAGACTCAGTCAATAAAGTATTAATAGATATTATCTGCCAACTATGATGAGAACTGTGATATACTTTCATCAAAGCATTGCTCCTCAACATATTTACTAACTTCACAGTATTATAATCTTTGGAATACTTAGGAAATAAAACTTCAGTTGGGCTATTTGCTATGTACCAGTGTTTGTTCTGAGTAAATGGTTTCCAAAGGTGCTTTGACTACCATTACAAATAAGGAGTATTGAAGATTATAGACTTTTCTAAACTCTCCACGGGTCCAGCACATAGCAAAGCAACAAAGTAAATACATTTCACAGGCATTGGAAGTCAATAATTTAGCTCCTTTTGTCCCTCTACTCAGCCTAGTATTCAACTTTGCCATCTGGTTTCTACTTAATTGTCAACAAAAAACCACAGAGAAAGTTTTACACGTTATTACTGTTTGCTTTTGGATTAGGGAACTATAGTTAAGAAGTGAAAAAGCTATGGGGAGTTGACACTAATAACTGATCACACATCCAAAACCAACTAGGGAAGCTCTTCCAGTACATTTCAGGCTTTGATAGTTAACCAAATCAGTGTCCCTCTCTCTCCTCTGTCTTTATTGAGATACAGGAAAAGGACATAAATAGTAAATCCCGATAGCTTAAGAATAAATCCCAACCACCCATGGATTTTCTGATCACCCCATTTATTTATTAAGAGACCAGCCTGGCTTTGAGCACTCTTTCCTCACAAGGTATGCTGGGAAACCACTGGTGACAGCTAGCCCATTGGTCACCAGTGCAACATTTCAGTTGTTTAGTTTTTTGGAGTTTGGGCCTAAGACCAGACACATCTGCCTTCTCATTGCCACAGCTTCATTACCCAGACCAGCCCCAAAAGGCCTATGCAGAGAAACCAAGGGCAGGCATCCTGGGATCAAATAAGATAATGTATTGAAATCTATTTCCAGAAGTATAAAGTACATTAAAAGTAATTTATTTCTGCAGTAGACACACAAATTTTTCTAAACGACCCTCAAGATTTGCTCTCTGGCACATACTCATATTAGATCAGTTATAAGTCAACCCAGAAAATAATTTAGGTAAATATGTGTTCAGATAGGTTTCTGGAACCTATTCTTGTTACAGCATTACAGAAAGTCAAAGACCAGCTCAATACTACTCATATGTGGTCTGTAGAGGTAATCTTGGAGCTTGATATAAATTCAGAATCACAGACCCCACCCCTAGAACTACTATATTAAAAAATTCCAGAACTACTGTCTAGTCCAATGGATACCTTTAGAGACCATCTGCTGCAGCACTTCTCAAACTTTAATGTGTATATGAATTACCTGGGTATCTTCTAAAAATTCAGATACTGATTCAGTAGGTCTGGGATAACAACTGACATCTCCCAAAAGAGCACTATTAAATATTCAAGAAAATTGTGCATATTCCCTGACATTTTAGAGTAGAAGCATCTTCGCTTTTCTGTCTCTGAGAATTGACTTCTCTTTATTCCTGGAGCAAGCTTGCTGCTGAAATGTGCTTAGGAAAAGCACCCAGGAAACCTCTCAGCACTCTTTGTGACTAAATTTGGACTGACAAAAAGATAAATACGTGTAATTTCAGACACCTCTAAAATTCACCAAGCGTGGTACAATTCTCTATTTAATTTATTTATTTATAGTTTGACCAATAGGAATGCTAGGGCCCAGCGGGGAAAAAGAATCTGACCTAGATGCTTAGGCAGACCAGAGTTTAATTAGCTAAAGGATCACTTACTGGAGCTCAAACCTTTAAAATTTTCACAACTTTTATTATAGTCCAGGTTTGATCTTTTCATCGTGTTTATCATAAACATTCTTGGAAGAGTTCCAAAAATATTTAAGAACACTGGTCATGAAAGAAAAACATAAAATATGTTATATGGATAAAATGCCGACTGCACAAGAAATTGAGACCCAACTTTCCAAAATTAACAATTAGATTTTCTCCCCACCCAGACAGGCCACATTCACACTGGGTAGATCAGAGGTCAATAACAAAACAAGCCCTGGCTGTAATCCAAAGATCCCTGTAGTTGGCAAAAGAGGCTTAAATTTGTTTCATGTTGTATTGATGTTAGATAACTAAGGCTAGCAATATTCCTAAATGTCTCCCTACAACCTACACAACCTTCAGCAAGCAACATCGCTTCATGAGCTAGCTTTTTGCCATCCATTAGGGCAATACAAATATACATCTACGCAGCATGCATATGTAAATAGCTAAAAATCTTACCATTTCCAAGATGAATGCATTCTTGATTATACTGCTATTGTTGTTATACTCTTTACAGTTGATGCTTTAACAAAATGGGTTTGAACTTCATAGGTCCACTTGTGCATGGATTTTCTTCCACCTCTGCCATCCCTGAGACAGCAAGACTAACCCCTCCTTTTCCTCCTCCTCATCAGTCTATTCAACATAAAGGCCATGATGATGGAGACCTTTATGATGATCCACTTCCACGTCATAAACAGTAAATGTATTTTGTCTTATAATTTGCATCATAACATTTTCTTTTGCTTGCTTTATTGTGGGAATACAGTAAACAATACAAACAACATACAAAATATGTGTTAATTGAATTTATGTTACAAGTAAGGTTTCTAGTCAACAGCGGGCTATTAGTTAAGTTTATTGGGAGTCTAATGTCATACACGGATTTTCAACCATGCAAGGCATCCATGCCCACAACCTCCACATTGTTCAAGGGTCAACTGTACTCATGTACCATAGCCCACAGTGCTATGAGAAAACTGTCACAGAGCTCAAAGAGCTCTGTATTGCCCTAATGGAGGTCAAAAACTAGCTCATGAAGTGATGTTGCTTGCTGAAGGCTGTTTAGGTTGTAGGGAGACATTTAGGAATATTACTAGCCTTAGTTATCTAACACCAATACAACATGAAACAAAGTTAAGCCTTGAATGTTATTTCATGACTCTTCCTAAAAATTAAAGATGTATGTGAGCTTTTAAAAATTGTGACTTATACAAATAGGTTTGGGGTTTTGCGGGAAGGTAATGAAGATTGTCTAAAATTTATTAAGGTGCTCATTGCACAACTCTTAAATATACTAAAATCCATTGAAATGATACACTTTAGATGGGTGAATTGTGTGGTGTGTGAATTGTATATCAGTAAAGCCGTAATTTACAAGAATTTGTATCCATAAAAACTGTTATTCAAAAATCTTTAATCATGTATATACAGTGCCAAAATTTCAATCTTTTTAAAAAGAGAAGTGTTTTCCTAAGCCATATTTTGAAAGTAATTGAGGATAAAAACGTTATGTCTTATCTTCTATAGATAATTTCAGAGATAATTGAAATATGTTGAAATGAACTTTGAGAAAACTTTTTAGAATTTAAAATCTACTTAGGAAGAGATTCCTTATGATTTATATTCCCAGAAGTAAGAAACAAGGTTTTGAAGTAGTTCAGCTGAAATTAACCCACAGATCAGAGATTTTAGTCAGAATTTTGAAAGTTATTTTTATAAATCATAGAATATTGGAGCTTAAAGGGACCTAACAGAAAGTCCAGGCTAATCCTCTTATTTTTCAGATGAGAAAACTTAGGGAGGGAAAAGATAAGTAGCTCATTAAAAGAGACACATAAATTTATGGTAGAATGCCAGAACACGGGCTTCCTGATGTTTGATCTGAGGCTTTTATTAGGCTGTTGGAGCCCAGCAACACACAGTAAAAAAGCTTCCAATAGTCAATGGTCATGAAGTCAAACTGAAGATCTGGTCTCTGCCCATATCGCCAACTTTATCTCACGTCACTCTTCTCTTGCTCACAATTCTCCAGACTTTGTGGCCTCTACTGTGTTCCTCTCATACCATAGGACTTTTTTTTACTTGCTATTTCCTCTGCCTAAATTCTGAAATGTCTTATTTTCACCTCCCAAGAACCAGGAAAAGCCTAGCCAGAATCTGAGTTCTGGGCACCAGAACTAGGCCAGTTTGCACTACCTGAGGTATCTAGGAACACAAAGGATTCTGAGAGGTAAGCTGTACTAAAATCCTCAGAGGATCAAACTTGATAAACAGTGGTCAGTTAAAGCTGACAAATCCGAAGGACAAGAACACAATCGAAAATAGAAAATAAAGTCAAGAATCAGTAGTAGTAGCGTAAGAATGGGATAGTGGGAAGGTCCATAGAGATACATGGTAGTTCCTATGTGAATGCTAAAAATGCATTATCTGTGGCTTAACTTTATTGATGATTGAGTATATGATGTGAGTGAGTAGGACTGAATTAAAGCTACAGGGTCAGGACCAAAAAGAGCCAGCATAATTTTAAAAGAGTCATTTCTCTCCCAGCTCTCACAGTGGATTGACAGTGTGAAATTCTGTTGAAGTTAAGTATACAAATTGAAGTCACTCCTTGCTTTGGCAGCAATTTAACTATAAAACTTCCATAGGGTGATATACCATATTTTATTCATCACTGCCCCTGGCACTATGCTACATACATATTATATGCTGAATAAACATTTGCTAATTGAATAAATAATTCAATGAATGGACTGCTGTTCAGCAGAAACAATACTCTAAAATGTTCATGGAGGAGATGCAGAGTATAAGTTGACTCAACCTTTGGCAAGATTTTTCCTTCTTTAAAGGTCAAGTTATGCTCTGTAGTATGTTTGGACACTGTATGCTAGCTGTGACGCACTCCTTGGCCTACACCATCTTTGGGTGTCTGGCCTCCTTTTCCAGCTGAACCTCTCTCAGTCTTTCTATTAAGTTTTCTAGAAGGGTGTGTGACTTCCTTACTAGAAGACATCTTGTTTCCTGGAGAAGACACAAAGAACTATATTGTAAATGATCCATAGACTTAACTAAGCTAGGAAAGTGTAAATACTAGAGTTGTCCTTAAGACCAAGGAATACCAAAGTTGAAATAACACATAGATTTTTAAAGGCTTGTCTGTGTTATAATGACAAATCTCTCCTCTCTCTCTCTCTCTCTCTTTCTCTCTCTCTCTCTCAGACACACACACACACATGAAAAAAAATTACTGTCCTTAGAAGCAGTGATAGAGTTAGATTTTTAAAATTTACTTTCAGCACTGGGGGAATATAGATTTACTTATTTCAATTTGTTTTCTTAAAACAAATCAGGTATGATTATCTTCCTTTTCCTACATCAAAGAAGTTTTTGGAATAAATTCAAATATTAAGGGACTGACATTTTGCAATGGTTACAAATATTGCTTAAACCACCCCTGTAGACATTGCAGGCCATTAAGGAAAGAGTCACCTGCTAGGCATGATGTGAAGAGGTATACTAGAGTGTAATAAAGAGGAAGAGAACATAATATGTATTTATTGAGCAGTTATGAGTAAGTTTCATGTGTATATGTAACTTAATCTTCTCAAATACCCAATCCCATAGGGGCTACTGTTATTTCCATTTTACGAATGAGGAAACTGATGTTCAGAAAATTCATCTGGGACTTCCATTTCCAACCAAGATGGAGGAACAAGGATGGGATTTACCCAAAACAAACCACAAAAACAGAAACAGACAAAATACATGAAAAAAAGTTTTTAAGATGCCGGGCATCAGTCAGTGAAGAACAGTGATAGCCAAGAGATGAGAAACAAATAAGGTGAGTTCATTATCCCAACTTATATTAAGATATTTTCCAAAATACGGCATAGAGAGTGGTGATTAAGACAAAGGACAGTGAACTCCCTGGATTGAGCAGATGCAGCTCAAAGTCCATGGAATCTAATGCAGCTGGAGTTTATAGGACAGATGACCAAAGAGGAGAGAGCTATACAGAGAGACAACCCCGGAACTTTTCAGAGGGCCTACCTTAAGCATTCAGCAGAGTACTTACTAATATATGCATGAGGAAGCTAACCAAGACTGAGAAAGAAACATTTTAAAAATGAGAAGAAAAGAGCTAAAAATAGTACCCGTTCCCACCATCCAGAGTGGAAAGACTCATAATTCATGGGGCATTGGATAGACTACACAAAAGGGTCATTTCTCAATAGTGGAAAATATTAGACTGAGCACTGCTCCAGAACCATCTAACAAATCATAAAAACAAGAACCAAAAAGATAAAAATAGTTCCAAGTACATTTACTGCATTATAGTACAGAGCTCAGGAATATTTACAAAAATAAAAATTTCCAGCAGCTAACAAGGTGAGATTACAATATATGGCATCAAATCAAAGATTAACAGGCATGTAAAGAGGCAGGAAATAAATTGAACCAGAAATGACACAGATGTTAGAATTAGCTGAGAGACATTAGAATGCTTATAACTAGATTTGATATGTTCAAAAAGTAGAGACATAGATGTAAAAATGACCCACATCAAACTCCTAGAGATAAAAGTTCAATGTGTGTAATAAAAACTACACTTAATGGTATTAGCAACACATGGTATGTTGTGGAAGAAAGACTCATTGAATTAAAGTTATAGTGATAGAAGCTATCCAAAAGGAAATGCAGAGACAAATAAAAAAAAAGAAAAAAAAAACAGCTATAGGACAACTTTAATAGGCATAATATACATGTTTGGAGTCACAAAAAGATGAGAGAGAAAAAAGTGGGAGAAAAAAGTTTGAAGAAATATTGGCTGAACAAATTCCAAATTTGATAAAATCTACAAATGCACAGATTAAAGAAATTCAATAAATTCCAAGCCCACCATTTTAGTCTGTTTTCTGTTGCTTGCAACAGAATACCTGAAACTGGGTAATTAAAAATTAAAGTTATTTATTACACTTCTCACTTAGACTGAGAAGTCCAAGGTTGAGGACAAGCATCTGGTGAGCCTTCTTGCTGGTTTGGGTTCTACAGAGTCTCAAGTCAGGACAGGGCATTACATGGTGAAGGAACTGAGCATACTAACATCAGGTCTCTTTTCTTTTTCTTTTAAACTCACCAGTTTCACTTACATAATAACTCATTAATCCATCAACCCATTATTCCATTAATCCATGAATGGATTATACTGTCCATGAGGGGAGAGCCCTCATTATCCAGTCACCTCTTAAAGGTCTCATTTATTCCTGGGTGCGGTGGCTCACGCCTGTAATTTCAGCAATTTGGGAGACCGAGGTGGGTGGATAACTTGAGGTCAGGAGTTCGAGACCAGCCTGGCCAACATGGTGAAACCCCATCTCTACTAAAAACACAAAAATTAGCTAGGCATGGTGGCACATGCCTGGAATCTCAGCTACTTGGGAGGCTGAGGCAGGAGAATCACTTGAACCTGGGAGGCAGAGGTTGTAGTGAGCCAAGATTATACCACTGCACTGTAGCCTGGGTGACAAAGCGAGACTCCATCTCAAAAAAGGTCTCACTTCTCAACACTCCCACATTTAAGATTAAGTTTCATCATGAGGTTTTGGAAGGGACATTCAAGCCACAGTATTTAAAACAAAAACAAAAACAAAAAACTTCACCAAAACATGTTATGATCAAATTGCTTTAAAAGCAATGATAAAGAGAAAATCTTAAAAGCAGCCACAGAAAAAATACTTTTATATTCAGAGAAGCAAATATAATGCTGACAACATATTTCTCATGGGAACTGAGGCAAAAAAGAAACTGTGCAGCAGCATCTTTAAAGTATTATAAGAAAAAAAAACCCGTCTATGTAGAATTCTACACCAATAAAATATTTTCAAAAATTAAGACAAATTAAGATACTTTAGGCCACACAAAAGCTGAAATAATTCATCACCAGGAGCCGCTCAGTATAAGAACAGTTAAAGAAACTTCTTCAGGCAGAAGAGAAGTGGTACCAGATTAAAATCTGTATCTAAACCAAAGAGTGAAGAAGTGGCAACTACATGCATGAAAAGATATAGACAGATAGAAGATAGATAGGTAGATAGATAGATAGATAGATAGATAGATGATAGATAGATAGATAGATAGATAGATAGATAGATAGATAGATAGACAAATAGAATAGATCTGCAAAAGAAAATTGACTGTTTAAACAAAAGTAATAACAATATGCTGTGGAGTTTGAAACATACATAAAATTCATAACTATAGCATAAAGGCCAAAAAAGGAGAAATGAAGTTATACTGTTTTAAGATTATTATTAATACATATGAAATAGTTAAACATCACTTGAAGGCAAACTCATCACTAGAATAACAGAACAAAGACTTCATACGGCAAAAAAATGAGATAAAAAGGAAACATGAAAAATACTCAATTGATCAAAAGAGGAAGATAGGGAAAATATTTAAAAAGCTGGGACAAATGAAAAACAAATAAGATGATGTACTTTAATCATATCAATAATCACATTAAATGTAAATAATTTAAACACTCCAATTTAAAGGCAGAGATGGTGAGGCTAGATTTAAAAAGATCATCTAACTATATGCTGCTTACAAGAAATATACCTTAAATATAAAAACACAAGTAGGTTAAAAGAAAAAGGATTGAAAAAGATATTCCATGCTCATACTGTTTAAAAGAAAACTAGAGTGGCTATATTAATATCAGCAGTGTAACTTCCAAAACCGAGAACTTAATTTATTTACTCAAGATCACACACCTTATGGTATTCTACCCAGGATTCAACCCTGATCTGTCTTATTTCAGTGATCATTTTAGAATCATATTATATTAGGACACCTTTTGTTAACTGTTTCTTGAAGACCTGCAGTTGAACATTCCCAAGGAAAAAACCACCCCCTACCACCATCCAGAGAACATTTATTTAGAGGTAAGAGGAGAGACTTGCATTCCTCTTTTGGCTTTGCTCCTGATTCTCTGTATGAATATGACTGTATTATTTTAACCTTCATGTGCCTCAGTGATTCCTCCCACTGCATTAGGATCTTGAATCATAAATTTCCCAAGAACACATAAACAGTCATTGCTGTAGCCAGAATTTAACTCTGGTCTAAAACCTACATCCCCAACAGCACAAGACTTGGCACCAAATACCAACAAGACTGTGTACATTAGACTGTACTGTGTAAGAGGTTCTTAGGAGCCCACTGCACTGAGAGATGGGGTGAGGCCAATGAATCCCTGGAGGGATGCAGGGATCTGGAGATGAAATTGGAAAAGGCAAGGTTTATGATCTTGGAAAATGCCCCGCTAAGGTTGTACTGGAGCAACGTTAAATCCTGCCATGCAGCAGGCCTTCTCTAGCCAAGACGATGACGCATTTGCTGTTCATTTCCTGACTCGGAGCCAGTCTCAGACTTGGATCAATGATCTCTCAACCCCCTCCAGTCCCAACAGGCATTTGAGAATTAAACTGAGGATGTCGCAATATCCATGGAGAAAATTCAGCTACACATTTAACAACAGTCTAGAAATCATGTTACTGCATCTGACTTGGACTATTTAAGTATTTTCTAGATATGTGTAGAAAAAACATTGGCATATTTATTCACCTGACTACATGTTTGCCTTTAGCACAGACACAGAGAAAGTGTTTTAAAGGTTTTTCCACAGAAAGGTCAGTTCAAGCATAATATTTTGAAAAATCATTAGTTCTGCTTGGCAGACTCATGTTTGCCTTCCAGGATCATTTTTGTTATCTGTTGAACAGTACATACTTTTGTTTCTTTGTTCTGTGAACAATCAACAATAGCTTTCTCTATACCAACTCTTACTTATGTATATGGCTGCCTCTAGATTTCTGTCATGGCTCTTCAAAGATATCTATTGCTATCTGTTCCTGCCCCTGGGCCTCTCATCTTCTTTTATCTTTTATTTTATTTTTATTTTTTGAGACGGAGTCTCGCTCTGTCGCCCAGGCTGGAGTGCAGTGGCCGGATCTCCGCTCACTACAAGCTCCACCTCCCGGGTTTACGCCATTCTCCTGCCTCAGCCTCCCGAGTAGCTGGGACCACAGGCGCCCGCCACCTCGCCTGGCCAGTTTTTTGTATTTTTTAGTAGAGACGGGGTTTCACCGGGTTAGCCAGGATGGTCTCGATGTCCTGACCTCGTGATCCGCCCGTCGTGGCCTCCCAAAGCGCTGGGATTACAGGCTTGAGCCACCGCGACCGGCCAGGGGACTCTCATCTTCTAACTCTCATGGAAAAGATAAAAGGTAGCCTAATATTTTGCTTTTACAATGTTTTCCTGATATAATTGGGTGACAGATCAGGAGGAGAAGAAATAGAGTATTTATTGAGCCAACACCTGCAAATCATTTTAGCCTAGAATAATAGTGCTACGAGGAACCTTAGAATTTACCTATTTCACACTCTTCATTTTTATATATGGAGGCCTAGAGAAGACTTGCTCAGACTGACACAGTGAGATTGCAATTGAGCTAAGACTGGAATTCAGGATTCCTAACACATCAAAAGTATATTTACATTTTGTCTAACTCATCTTTGTAAATAATACTTAATTTTTAGTACCTTTTACTGATTATTTCAGTGCTATTCATTTAAACAGGCTGAGACAAGTTTGGATAATCAGCTAGCTGTACAAACATGGACGTCACAACACAATTAAAACCCATAATTGCAAGTAACCTATACTTTCTCCTGACGTTTATTAAGATTAGCCGACTAGTAAAAAAGAACTGTGAAGCATGAATGTTTTGGAAGAATTAAAGAGAATCTAATTCAAGATGTATGTACCTCCATTAAAAGTAGTGCTACATTTTGCAATCTAAAATCAGTGTATGGATCTGTCCATACTTCATTTTCTATAATTTACAGTTGATATGCCTATTCTCCCAGAGTGGATAAAACTAATTGGGAAAGGTGAAAAAAGAAAAAAAGTCTTATCTTGTAATTATATGCTTTGGATATAAAAATATACATATATATTTATATATGTAACATAAATAAGCACCCTGCTAATTATGTAAACTAAAAATATGTGCACACAAAATAATAATATGCATTTTACAAAAAACACAAATGAAATAATGCATGTCATGTGCATTAGAAAGACTGCCTATTATAAGGGGAGAATAATAGAAGTGGGGAATGGGGATAAAAATTAGATAGATAGATAGATAGATAGATAGATAGATAGATAGATAGATAGATAGATAATAGATGATTAGATAGATAGATAGATAGATAAGATGGGTAGCAGGGCCTTACACAAACTAGTGGTGATGGTGTGCTGTAACTTCATATGATGAAGTCAAACCTCAGCCTTTTAAGTCCAACAAAACAAATGTAAATGAAACAAAACAGCCTCTTTTTGACTCTCACTCTGGGAAAGAAATAGTGTAAGAGATATTTTATTGTTCCTTTTGGATAAAGCTTAGGTTATAAGGTTTCGAGATAAAATTGAAATGACTTTATATACTAGAATGCCGGTAGGTGCATTTATATAATTCTGGACCTATTAATTGCATACATTATACATAAGCAAATTGTATTCCAATTGAGCATGATTTCAGTGCCTGTTACCGATATACAAGTGATAATGATATTTTTTGTTAAAATTTAGACATTAAATCTTTAACTAGCTACATATGTATATTTAATTTGATTGGGAAAGAAAGTTAGAAGCTCTCCTTGGGTTTGCCAATTTATTTTCTAACTAATTTTAGTCTACTTTGGTCATTTGGGACAATTTTTCATTTTGTTTTTTCTTCCAGCTGAGTGCTTGGCCACACTTCTGGTCCATATTGCATCAATAATGTGTTTCATTTTGAAGTTATTAACAAAGAACACATTTTCATTACAAGCATGTAGTGGTATAAATTTCCATTCTAGGTCCTGCAACTTGTCAGAAAGGGTCTCATTATACTTTGTTAATTAAAAATGTAAACAGATCCTTAATGGAGACAGACTTCTTCCTTTCCTAGCTTCCCAGAAATGCTGTCTTCTTGGCCAATATTTCAACTCTCTTTGGTTAGAAGAGGAGAAAGAAGAAATAGGGCAAGTGGGTGGGGTCCACTCTGGCTACATCTCTGGTTTTTATTAGATCTCTAATAAACCATAGAAGAAGAAAGTCCAATTAAAGGAAGCATACAATGTGGTATAGTACTTGTTAGTCACTGGGGCTTTGATGTTGAAAACTTTGGGCCTGAATCTCACTCTATCACTCAGTGACTCTGGGGAAGTTATCTAACCTCTCTGATCCTCTGTTTCTTTAACATGGGGATAATAATAGCGCCTATCTCTTAAGGTTACTGTAAGAATCAGATGAGATAGTTATGTAAAGCACAGTTCATGACAACACTCAAGTGCTCAATATAGGGTAGATCTTGCTAATATAACAGTAGTAATATTAACATTAGTACTAGTTATAGTAAGACAGTAATAGTAGTATAGTAAAAATTTCTGCCATAAGTCAACAAGATCCAAATTGCAATCTTTTTGTTGTTGTTGTTGAATTATGTTTGCCAGAAAAGCTCCAAAATTCAGTTGAAAAATGTAGTGTTAACGCATTACAAGGTTAAATATAATGACCAGGTGATCTGCGACAGCCAGCAGGTCTCCATTTTGAAGAGTCCAGCTGTACTAATATAATCCGTTTGGCTTCCAGATGCAGCTTGGCACCTCTTAGTAGGGGTTGTCCACTCCACCTAAATACCTTTATTCTTGGAACCTCTGTAGCTACCTCAGAAAGACAACTCATTCCTACTTGAGAATGGGACATGGTGGGGTATTTGAGCCAATCACTAATTGAGTTACATTCATGGTTTTTATGAGGTTTTGCCGTAGTAATAGGAAAAGTAAAATATTTATGTCTTTAACTGTTTATTTTTATATTGTGTGCCTAGTTTGTGGAATGCAGGTAAATATTAAAATTTTTCTGTTTGTACATGGCTACAGTATCCACTTATGTCAGTGTTGTGCTTGGCTTATTAGTTCTAAGAGGGCCAGAACTTTTCTGTTACTTTTGGTTTGTATAGCTGATCACGGGTAGGCTTTAAGTAACATTGCAATGCTTTGCAGTGCAGCCCAGATGACTGTTAATAAATAAAATTGTGCCTTTCCCACAGTAGGGGTCAGAGGCTACAGGTTTAAAGATATCTGTAGCTTTCTAATGCTTCTAGGATGTTTGAAGTAAGACTTTCTTATCCCCCAGTCACCAGCATGAACTTTTCCAAGTTCATTAAGATGTTTTCATCACTATGTCTGGTTACATGGGTCAGAACAGAACAGAAGTAAATTAACCCCATGTTGTAACATGAAGACCCCTTCAGACATCAAGAGTCAATAAGCCTGAAATGCTTGGTCTACATTTTAGAGGTAAGATAACTAGATCTTAGTATTCCAAAGCCTCCATACAAACTAAACACCCTTCTTCAAATGAAATCACTCCATGGCCAAAATTGAGTTATTACTTGAATAACCACCACCTGTCAGGGCAATTCAAACAGACAGTAACATAACATCTTTGCATTTAAAAAACCAACAGCATGTGTGGGTGCATACCAATGTGGCCATTTTCAAGTTTAATTCATCCCATTATAAGCAGTAGTTAAAGCACTGACTCTAAGAGGTGGCCAACTTGTCACATTCTTCATTGGCTGTGTAAAACTTTGTGGCTTTAACACTATCCTATCTACTGCTTAGTCTCAATTCTTCAGTTCGTCCCGTGTCCCCATTCTGTACTCAGCTTTTTAATTTGTTCATGAGTTTCTGAGTCCCAGGGTAGCAAACCTGAGTCTATGGGATCTCATTTTGCAAAAATGAGTTGAGAAGGCCAAGGTGTAACCTCAAGATGTGGAGACAGATTTTTCTCATATGGTTTGTGGAAGCATTGCCTTTGACCACCACATACATTCCCTTTTGAGCTTATACCACTAAAAGACTTACTGGTTGGTCATATAACTTTAAGAAATGTGGGACTTTAAAAAAAAACGCTCCTGCTCTCCATGAATTAACAGCTTATTTAGAATCTATCTTGAATGTCAAATTCTTTTCTGGTTAAATGGACCCCTGTTGATAATGTAGATGAGGATGAAGATTTGTTTTCTTTTCATCACTTGAAAGGCTTTCTCCCAAACAAAGTGTTTGCAAGTAATCATCACCACCAGCAGTAGTTATTGAGAGCTCTCTGTGTGAGTTGTTAATCTACAGGACATCACTCACATCCTGCACACTGCTGTGGTGAGTAACAGAACTCGATTCCCAATAAATCACCTTATTCCACAGTCTAAAATCTTAACTCCGTTAAACAAGTCTATCACATGAACACATATGCTGTCGTTCGTTACATGGTATTTATTAGATAAAAATTGAAGTGGTTGGTGATTAATGCACTGAAAAAGTCTCAGCTAATCATTCCCTCTCTCTGTGTTCCCCTCCTCATTTCATGTTAAATTGGTAATGAATATTCTTATGTATACAATGGGTAATTTCTACAAATCCATATTAAAATCTTCAACATTGTTATTACTATAAAATTATCAATAATATATGTATGTCAACATTTTATAGACAATTTTACATTTCTAGTAAGTTTATCATATAAAATCACCTCACTTGATTCCATGCTATAAACTGAGCATTGTCTTTGAAGTAATCATGATTGTACCTACCCGATTGGGGTTAAAATAGGGAAAAGTTAGTCCGAAAGCTGAAATGGGCTAAAGTGATGACATAGTTTCCATCTGTAACCATGAATTGGTAGGTCTGATGGTCATTTTATTTGTGACAACAGGTATTCACATTGCAGTTGCTCCAAACAATTGAGTTGAAATTTGGACAGAAATTCACGTCATCATGAAAAAAATAAGTTCTAGTATGGTGGGCTGGTATTATTGAAAGACATAAAGGAAGGTAAGAAAGAAAGATATGAGGGAGGGAAGGAGCAAATTGCATATCACCCATTCAGCATTTATCATGTATTGACTTGTTCTTGTTTTGGTTAATTACCTTTCTTTTCCTTTTTTTTTTTTTTTTTTTTGAGTACTCAATATAAAAGCAAAAATAAAAACATTTTTATTTAAAAAAAACACAAAACCTACTACCCAGAATAGGAAATTATTAACTGCTGTACTTTCGATGTTTGTCCCCTGTAAATGTCATGTTGAAATTTAATCCTCAGTGTGACAGTGTTGGAAGGTGGGTCTAGTAGCAGGAGTTTGGGTCACAGGGGCAGATCCCTCATGAATAGAATAGTATCCTTTCTTGGGGATGAGTGAATTCTCATGATTATTAGTTTCCAAGAAAGCTGGTTGTTAAAAAGAGCATGGCATGCCCCATCCCTTGCGTCCTCTATTGCCATATGATATTTATACATGCTAGCTTCTTTTTACCTTCTGCCATGAGAGAAAGCAGCCTGTGGCCCCTATAAAATACAATGCCCAATCTAAAATTTTTCCAGACATCAGAATGATAAGCCAAATAAACTTTTGCTCTTTATAAATTGCCCAGCCTTAGGTATTCCTTTATAACAACACTAAACAGACTATGATTTTAACATTTTGCCATTTTTTCTTTTTTAAAAAATAAAGTAAATCAAATATTACAGGTAAAATTGAAGTAATCTTTATCCTCATCTAAAATTCCATTTTATTTTGTCCATCCACACACATATACTCTCTAGGGGCAACCAGCATAATGCGTATCCTTCTATTTCTTTTTTATTATAATACACTTATATGCACATACATCTACCTACAAAGTATTTAGCATTTTTTAATTTAAAACATTGATATAAATGCTATATATGACATCATCCTGCAACTTGCTTTTTTCACAAAAAATCTATGAGAAATATCTAGTTCTATGATGTACTGTTTTATGGTATTATGTTGTTTAAGAAAACACATTATTTCTCATTTTCCTCTTGATGGTTATTTAGGCAATTTTCATTTTTTCTTCATAACAAAGAGTTCTTTACTCTACTTGAATGAAAAATACATGAGAACAGGGATATTTGTCTGCTTTGTTTAATGATATAATCCCCGCTCCAAACAGAGCCAGGAATAAAGCAGATATTTGATAAATATGTATTGAATGAATGACACAATCATTGTACATGCTAACATTATTGTACATTCTTCCTGAAGTTTATGGGTGAGTACTTCTCTCTGGTATATACCAAGATAAAATACAATACATATTCATACATGCTAAGGGTAAAATGCTAGGTTCTATGCAACTTGAGTTTCATTAAGTACTGCTGCCTAATTATTCACCATAGAGGTTATATCAATTTATGCTCCCACCAGTATTCCCTGTACCTCACATTCTTACTAGCCTTTGGTACTATCTGATTTTTTTTTATTTTTCAAATTTTGATGAATAGTATCTTATTAGGGTTTCAATTTTCATTTCTTTGATTAGTATGTGGCAGAACATCATTTCATATGTTTATTGGCCAATTGGATTTTCTATTCTGTTTTTATGACTATTAATCACTAAGGTCTAAAGGGTGGAGACCCACTTTGCATGCCCCATAGCATTTCTTCAGGCCTATTCACTGTTACTTAAGATGATAGATGATATCAGGACATCCCCCGCATGTACTACTTACCAACCTTACCTGTTTGTATTTATTTTTCAGAGACAAGCTCTTGCTTTGTCACCCAGGCTGGAGTGAAGTAGTGCCATCATAGCTCATTGCAGTCTCAAACAGCTGGCTCAAGTCGTCCTTCCACTTCAGCCTCCTAAGTAGCTAGGACTACAGCTGTGCATGACCACACCCAGCTAGTTTTTTAAATTTATTTTTACTTTTTGTAGACAGGATCTTGCCATGTTGCCCAGGCTGGTCTTGAACTCGTGGTTGCAAACAATCTTCTAGCCTCAGACTTCCAAAGTGCTGGGATTACAGGTGTGAGCCACCACGCCTGGCCCTCTCCTACCTAATTTGAATCACTGATTATTTCTATAATAAAGCTGACATCAGGGTAGCACTAGATAGATTTATATTAAAGCCCTTTGAAAACTTCAAATAGAAGCTCAGGTTATCACTGGAATGGGACTCTTAAGTTTTCAACTAAGGGAATTATTGCAAGAACTCCAGATACAGCCATCATAATAAAACTGTAAAGTTCTCCTGTGAGGTATGAATTAAACAAATCCAAAATGGTCAAGGAGAAAATTCCCACAGGTAGGTACAAATGGGTGGTAGCCTTCTGTAGTGAGGTCTACCTTGGAAGATAAGGGCATGACAAGGCCTATAAGCCTAAAAATGTACTCCACAATCTTGAACAGCTACCACAGACCCTTAGATTATTATTTCAAGTGGACCAGCCTTTAGATAAAATGTGAGGCAGGCGTTTCTTATATTCTACTGATATACCTCTATTAGCATATATGCCTCTTCTCCTGTTAGGCCCCTAATGCCCTTATGTTGTTCCAAATATGTCCTAATCAAGAAAGAGCAGATGTGATTAACTCATTCGCACTGATACAGATACAGGCTAGCACACTGATCCACTCATTCTTCATGTATTCATTCATTTGACAAATATATATTAAGTACCTACTATGTGCTAGACTCATTGTGATACACTCCCACAAGGGAACCTATCTGTATTTGCCCATTTAAATATTATTTATACTTTAAAGTTATCTGAAATGCTCTCCTAATCCTCCCAACTACAAGTTACTTCAGAGTACCCAAACACTTCTCTTTAGTTTGATTTATAATTATCGGTAGGCTCTCTTTAATTTCCCCACAAAATTTCAGCACAAGGAATATCATGAGCAAAATCACAGCACTGAAAATATGTATTGAATGGTTGTGGTAAGATAAATAGATCATTTGGGCTAGAGCAGAGGCTTTCTGCTAAGGCATAAAGAAGAATGTTTGCAAGAGATTCAGGTCAGCACCCCCACTAGAGCTTAGAACAAAACTTTGATAATCAGTAGTTTTCCACAACCATAGTTTAATAGATGGTATGTGTTTCCTCCGGAGAGAGGGAATGACAAAGACATGTAGTCCAAAAAAATATGTGGCCTGTTTGAGGAAGAACAAATAATCCTGTTTGGCTGGAAAGAAAGGTACACACATAAGGGAGTAATAGAAAATCATTTGAGAGACTAGGTGGGGATTCTATTGTGGAGAGCCTTGAAAACCTGGCTGGAGAGTTTGAGTCTAATTTGGGTGGAATCGTTTGGGAGAATAAAAAATAATTTTCCCTCATGATCCTTTGTGACCTAAGGCATCAGTGGTATCTGTGGCAACAAAATAGGATTTGAGGGATAGCAGTGTGAAATTAATGTAAACAGCGATTAAAAACGGTGACCTTAATGTCATTAAGCACATATTAACACCAGATCTAGGGGACACTCCTTGTAGCTTAAACTAGCTAGTTTTATGACAAACAAGAGGAAGTAATTATTTATACCATAGATAGTATGCATATACAAACAAGAGGATACACACACACACAAAAAGAAAATAAATATATCCATGAGTGATAGGTCCATAACAGCTAGTTTCTGAAGACGACATAAGGCAGACAACTACCTTATTGTTAGTCAAAATCTGTGGCATTTTCAGGTAGATCCAGAGCTGGAGGAATGGGCTATAGGAAGCCATTGAGATAAGTGAGGGGTAGGAGGGTCTAGAAGCAGACGTGGACTCAAGATTCTTGCCAACAAGGATCAGAGATCAAGGACAGATCAAATACAGAAGTGAGAAACCCACAGAAAAATTGAAGAAATCAGCTCATAGAGCTATTTCTAGGAGGAGTCTTGGAGCAAATAATACTGAAATTTTCCTCCTTCCTAGGTCAGAAACATGATTAGGCATATTTAAAAACAGTTGAATGTGTAAATTAGTCACACAGGGCAACATATTTCTTAAAGGATGTGTGAAGAAAAGACAGAGAAGTCTCAAATATTTGTTTGATTTTGAGCACAGATAATTGAATTACTTTTTTCTCCCTCAAAAACAATCTTCCTGGCTCGGTGGCCATCTGCCACCTGGAAAGCAGTGCTTCTAATATATATTAAGAAAGAATAAGTTAACAGAAATGATAGTGTGCATGAGATCTATGAAGGGGAAGCCAAACAGAGATCTCTAGCATTGTCCAGAATAGACAGAGTCCAAATCGGAAGACCCAAGTCCCTGGGACCTCTTGTCAGTCCTACCCCTACAGTAGCAATAGAGATACACATTTCTAGTTAGATGCTACAAGCCACTAAAATCATTCAGCTCATGATTTTTACTGTGTTCTGTGTTGAAATGCCACTGCATCAGAGAGGCCTTGTCAAATCATCTACCTAAAATAGAAACCTTCCAAAAGAGTACTTTGTATTGCCTTATCCTACTTTATTTTTCTTTATAGCACTCTTCATCATTATTTGTTTACTGTCTCCAAATTATAGAGCACAACATCCATAACAGCAATAAATTTTGTCTCTTTTGTTCACTTTTATCTCTCAAGCGCCTTGAACAGTGCTTAGAACAACAAAGATGCTTAATACATGTCCCTTGAGTGAATGAATGAATGGATGAATGCATGGATAAATGAAATGCCATACGAGCAAGAGGAAATAATGAAAATTAGCTAATAGTCCTTATAATCAATGGCAGAATAGGGGGATAAGCTGTCTGTATAGTGGTAATTATCATGTCCCAACACTATAAATCAGCAGGTCCCATTCTTCTCTCTACCAGAACACATTTATCAGATGAGCAACATTTCTCATAGGCAGTACACAGTTACCTGCCACTCCATCCCTTTCTCATCTGCTCGAGAAAGTATATGAAAATACAAGTGATGGAGGCATAGCAAAGGAATCAGTCAACAGAGTGAAAAGGCAACCTATGGAATGGGAGAAAATATTGGCAAACCTTGTATTTTATAAAGGGTTAAGATCCATATCATATAAAGAATTACATCTAAACAAAGACAACAACAAAATAATTCAATTTAAACATGGGCAAGGGACTTAAATAGACCTTTCTCCAAAGAAGATAAACAAATGACCAATAAGCATATGAAAAGATGATCAACATCATTAATCATCAGAAAAATGCAAATAAAAACCACAAGAAGATATCACTTTGCAACCTTTAAGATGGCTACTATCAAAACAAAAATGTTGAACAAGCATTGGCAAGGATGTGAAAAAATGTGAGCCCTCGCACTGTTGGTGAGAATGTAAATTGGTATAGTCATTGTGTAAAACAGTATGAAGGTTCCTCAAAAAACTAAAAATAAAACTACCATATGATTTAGTAATGCCACTTCTGGGTATACATTTGAAATAACTGAAAATAAGATCTCAAAGAGATGTCTACACATCTGTTACTTGCAACATTATGCACAACAGCCAAAAGGTGGAAACAATCCAAATGTCCATAGATTGATAAATAAAGAAATTGTGGTACATACATACAATGTAATATTATTCAGCCTTTAAAAAGAATGCACTGTAACATGCTTTAACATGGATGAATCTTGAGAAGGTTATGCTAGGTGAAATAAGCCAGACACAGAAAGATGAATATTGCATTGTTCTTCTTATATGAGGTATTTAAAGTAGTCAGCCTCTTAGAACCAGAAAGTGGAATGGTGTTTGCCCAGGGCTGGAGGAAGGGGCAAATGGAGAGCTGCTATTCAATAGGTATAGAGTTTCAGCTTTGCAAGATGAAAAAGTTATAAAGACCTTTTGCAAAATAATGTGTATATAGTTAACTCGACTGAACTTTAAAAATAATTAAGATGCTAAATTTTATGCTATATGTTTCTTACCAAAATAAAAAAAATACAAGTGAGAAAAGGAATGCTATTAAAGGAGCAGTCCTGAGCCTGCTATAAATCAGTTCTTAAGCAAATCATTCCCAAACTTTGAGATTTAACTATATTTAGCAGTAAGGGATTGGAGTCAATGTCTCACTGGTGTTTCCAGTATGAATTTGGCTAGATGAGAGTTATGCAGAATATTTCTAAAAACAGAGACTAACAATCACCAGAGAATAAGATAGAGGACACTGAGCATGTCTATCTTCTGTTTCTTTAAAACTGTTTCAATACATATTGGTTTGGAATCACAGGTAGTATTTGGCAATGCCTAATTTAGTTTGGCCTACAAGTTTTTTTCAAGAAATGAAGCCCCTAGTGAAGTTGAATGTCAGATATTGTAATAAAACTGTCTTTACTAAAAACATTAGATGTGAACTTTTAAAAAATTTGCCTTCTTAAGATTCATGATGTTTTATATGTATTTTTAAACATATCTTGAATTTGGATGTTTAACTTCCTGGACGTACTTCTTTTGGTTTTCCTAGATTAAACAAAAAACTTGTCCTAGGGAAGATTTCAATGTCTTTTCTCTGTCTACCAGCAATTTTCTATAATAAAGTTTTAATATATAATGATAGTAAATCATTTTCTATTTTCCTAATCAATTAGAAAAATAAATTTGATTTTCCTAATCAGGTTACAGCTCATAGTGGCTATTTTGTGAAAATGTACATAAGACTGGCTAAAAATTCTGCAGCTCTAACCTATTCAATACACACCAGCCTAACACTTCCCTAGCTCCCTCTTCTCTGTAGCAGTGCTGCAGATATGCGGTAATCATTGGCATTTACTGTACCCTAGATTTTGTATGTTGAGTTATTGTTTTGATACAGGTCTAAAGTGTCCCTGAACCAAGACTGCATCTGAACACAGATGCAAACAAAAGGATGAACATTCAAGCAGTAATTAGGCATTTCCACATGTGGTAAACAGGTTTCAAAGAGCCACTTATTCCTGCCTGCTGTATTGCAAGTTGGCTTCTCTGAGGCCAATTTGAAAATTAGTGTAGGCTAGTGTAGTGAAGCTAAGCCCTCTGTGTCTAAAGAATCCATTTTAATTTCCATAATAGTGGCAACTCTAAAATGAGGCAAAATTGTTACTTGAATTGAATCTCGTTAAAAACTCATTACATCCATAGATATACAGGCCGTCACTTGAGATAGGAGCTGTGACTATTTTGCACAGTATGATGTTCCTCATTTGGTGTGCAGATTCCTCAAGCATTGAAAGGAAGTGCAATGTAGTGATTAAGAGCACAGTAATGTGTACTTACAGAGACTAGAGCTACTTCTATATGCGTGAGCTTGGAAAATGTACATGACTTCTCTGAGCCACACTGTTTCCTCTCATTAAAAAAAAAAATGGAGGTGATAGTAACATCTATCTGATAAAATCGTTGTGAAGGTTTAAAACAATATGCAAAGACCCACAAACAGTACCTAACACATAGCAGAAGCTCAGTTAATGGTAGCCATAAACTATTTTGAATTAGCAATGTGATAAACGTTTCGAGAAGGAAATTAAAATGGGAAGAAATAGCCCTATCTTACTCGTTTATACTTGGTCAAATATTTTACTATTGTTTCAAATTAAACAGACTTATTGAGATAACTCTGGTCATTGAAATGGAATCACTTTCAGTAATCAAAAACCTTAAGGAAAAAACACATTTTTCTTCTTAGACAAATACGAGCCTCTTAAAAAAAAACAAAAAAACAAAAAAACAAAAAAAAAAAAACAAGAAAAGTAAAGGAAAAAAAAAAACCTCGATTTCAGACCAGCAGAGTCCTTATCCAACACTGACTTATTTTTAAATTTCAGTTTAAATGAATTAACATCTGAACTGTTCATATAACACACTATTTGAAAACATACCCAGTGAAACAATAAGGGAGCTATTTTCCATGTTGTAACATGTTCAAGGTTGATATGCTCATTTAGCCCAGCTACTTACCTTCCTTCAGTTTTAACCTTCTATTGAATGGGCCATCTAAGATAGGTCTACTGGAGCACCAGCTTAGAGGGGTGCTATTAAGGCTTCACATCCAAAAGGTTGGATTCATATCAGGGTATCTTACTTGAGATGGTCAGTAGTAGAAAAATAAAAATTAAAACATAAGGTGGCTATGAACCATAGTTCTTCAGGAGCTCTGAAACAAACTTAGAGACATTCAAGATTAAGTTCAAAGGACTGAGAACTAGGGAAAATGCCAGGGATCAACAGGCACAAAAAGACTAGATCAAAATTGGGAAGATGATGAGTTGATTGGGAAAAAAATAGCCATTATAACTAACTAACTAAATAAATAAATAACTAACTAAATAAATAAATAAAAGCTATTTGAGACAGGATACTTGGTGAGATTTGCTTATTTAAAGATAAAAGGTTGGAATAGATGCCTTCTGAGAAGTTTCTACTCTAAGACCATAAAAGGGCTGTGGGCAGCATGCCCACCTAGCCATACAATTAGCTCAACTGTCTAGAGTGAGATTAATATCAGACTTGATTCTTACCTAATAAATGATTTCCTAGAGTTGTTGATATTAATTGAGCACACATTATATGACAGGAAAATGATGTACATTATCCCATTTGGTCCTTACAGTAACCCATTGGGTAGGTACTATTATACCAGCATTTTAGAGGTAAGGAAACTAAGGATAAGAGAAGTTAAATAAGTTGTCTAAAATCAAATGGAAGTAAGTGAAAAGTCAGGATTTGACATTGATTTCTCTGACCTCAATGTCCATATGTTTAGCTATTATATATAGTTTTACTTTGATTTACAGATTGGAAGTATAGCCCATGGTGAACTGCCTTATAAATATGTAGTATTAGCCATAACAGGATCTGAATGTGGGTGGCCCAAAGCAAATCCATCACCACCCAAGGAGAAAAACACAATAATTAAGGTCAGGTCCTGATGATGGCCTTCTTAGTGGGCGCATGTCCTTTTGGCTGCCAAATTTCACAACAGAATGCCAACACTAAATTGTCATTTAAAGATCTATTTAATTGGTAATTTGAAATAGGTACCAATTAACCAACATCTATGAAGCCCAACATCTATTAAAATCTCAGTGGAGAGAAAATATGTTTATGGAAGTTTATATGCTTTTTTATAAAGGCATTGGGATTTTGAAGGTGTTTTATTATGTTTTGTTTTTGTAAGAGGAAACTGAAGAGAGATTTCTCCCTGATCTTACTATCAGGAATAGTGGTGCTTCTCCAGGTAGTATTAGTTAGACATTACATATTTATTTTTGTTTTATGGCAAGTGGGTGATGGTGAGGCACTGTGGACCAAGTACCTAAATGGCTGACTACATATTAGAACTACCTGGGGAGATTTTTAAAAATACTGATGCTTGGACTCAACCCCCAAAGATTCTGATACATTCTGTCTAATTTGAGCATGGGAATCAACATTTTAGGTTTCCCCAGGTAATTCTCATGCACAACCAGAGTTGAGAACCACTGATGCAGCTGATCAAGTTTAGATATTCCTTCTTTGCAAAAATACTGAGAATGCTTAGTGTCAAAGCTGTGGTCTGCCCATCACCAGTGTGTAAGGACTTTGTGGTATGTATTATTTTTAACTTCATTCCTGCCTCAATTTTTTATTTTTTTAAATTTTATTTTATTTTAAATTCCAGGACACATGTGCAGGACATGCAGGTTTGTTACATAGGCAAACGTGTGCCATGGTGGTTTGCTGCACCTATCAAACCATCACCTAGGTGTTAATCCCCACAAGCATTAGCCATATTTATCCTGATGCTCTTTCCCTCCCTGCCCTTCTCCCCCGACAGCCCCCAGTGTGAGTTGTTACCCTCCCTGTGTCCATCTGTTTTTATTGTTCAACTCCCACTTATAAAAGTGAGAACATGTGGTGCTTAGATTTCTGTTCCTGTGTTAGTTTGCTGAGGATAACAGCTTCCAGCTCCATCCATATCCCTACAAAGGACATGATCTTGTTCCTTTTTATAGCTGCATAGAATTCCATGGTGTTTATGTACCACATTTTCTTTATCCAGTCTATCATTGATGAGCATTTGGGTTGATTCTATGCCTTTGCTATTGTGAATAGTGCTGCAATGAACATACATGTGTGCTTGTATCTTTATAATGAAATGATTTATATTCTTTTGGGTACATACCCAGTAATAGGATTGCTGGGTCAAATATTATTTCTAGTTCTAGGTCTTTGAGGAATCGCCATACTGTCTTCCAGAATGGTTGAACTAATTTACATTCCCACCAACAGTGTAAAAGCATTCCTATTTCTCCACAGCCTCACCTTCCAGGCTCAATTTTATGTCCCCACCCTTGTCTTCTCCCTTTTAGGTTCTCAACTACTAACTAGCACTTGTTACATGTCAATATTCTATGGTTCAATGTAAATTAAATTTTTGGAACATGGTAATATATATCATCAGTATATTGTATTGAAAAATAACGATGTTAGCAAGTTATAAAATATAGTTTAAGGAAGCTACTTCTATCATGTTCACTCTTGTTTTTTGCAAATTTTAAGGATACAAGTTTCTACCCTTCCCCTTTGCACTATTGATGTTCCAGGTAATGAAAGTCTAAATAAATCTAAATATCACTGGCTCTGTTCACTCTTGATTAATTTTCTGTTATCCAATAACACACAAAGAGCCACACAGATAATTTAAATATGTCATAGTGTATTAGACTAAACACTAGATTGAAAAAAAAAAGAAAATTTTGGCTCTGTGCTGACTACCTAGTTCTGTGGTCTTTGACAAGTCAATTAACATCTCTGGACCTCAGGTTTTTTGTGTTTTTTTACCCTAAAAAACACTGAAAAGTAATGACAATTGCATTAAATTATTATTTCTCTACCACCTCTGAAATCTATGGTATTATACCTGACTTTGGCATTTTGGTTTTTTAAACTTTTTTCTCTTAAATTACAATTAATAAGATCAGAACATCTATAATGACAACCTTACAGCTACTATTCTTATCAAACAAAATACATGGTTACTTTTGTTTTGAGATGGAATCTTGCTCTGTCCCCCAGGCTAGAGTGCAGTGGCACAATCTCAGCTCACTGCAAGCTCCGCCTCCTGGGTTCATGCCATTCTCCTGCGTCAGCCTCCCGAGTAGCTGGGACTACAGGCGCCCACCACCACACCTGGCTAATTTTTTTTTGTATTTTTAGTAGAGACGGGGTTTCACCGTGTTAGCCAGGATGGTCTCGATCTCCTGCCCACCTTGGCCTCCCAAAGTGCTGGGATTACAGGCTTGAGCCACCGCGGCCGGACACATGGTTAGATTTTAAAACATCTCGTTAAAATTCAAAGCCGAATGTTTAGTGTATTGATTACTCAGAGTCCAGTCGGAAGACAATTACCATTTTAAAAATGTATTAGAGAAATGAAAAGGCAAAAGGGGACACTGAGGTATCACAGACATGGTAACCTCAGGAAGCAGCCAATGCCTCCTAGGGCTGGGGGAACTATTAAGCCAGGGAGGCTTAACAGAGGATTCCTTGACGAGAAAACTCTAGCAATATTTTGAAGGAACAAGACCTGTTAAGCTAGTGGGATAGAATAATTATTTGTAGTAAATGCATCTCTTGCTCTCCACTTCCATTGCTACCACCCTAGTCAATGTCACTATCCTTTCTTGCTTAAGTTAAAAAGTAGCCTCCTACCTGGTATCCCTCCTTGCACATTTACCACAAGCAAATCACCCTTTATTCATGATCCCAAATCACAATTTTAAAAATAAAACATCAGATTATGTTTCTTTGCTGCTTGAAACTCTAGAATGGCTTCCTTCTGCACCTGGAAAACAAAATGCAAATTCTTTTCTGTGGCCTACAAGGGACTATGCTACCCTACTCATGCCTGTCTTTCCAGCCAAATTTCATAGCATATTCTCCCTTAATCTCTGCATTCCCACCATATTGACCTATTTTTCACCTCAGATCTGCTGTATTCATTCCGTTATGGGGCTTTGCACATCCTGTCCCTACTTTATGGAATAATTCCCTTTCTTTCTTTTTTCTGGATAACACTTACCCTTTAGATCTTAAACCAAACGCCAATTCTTCAGTGAAGCCTTCTCAGATTAGGTCGGGTTTCTCTCCTGTGTGCTCTCAGGACACCAAAGCACACTTTACTCATAATATGCACCGCTCTTGGTAATCATACACTTATTTAGCTAAGTCTGTCTCACCCATTAGATTGCAACCTCCTTGAGGGCTGAATCTTTTCCATCATGTTCAGTATTATATCATCGTGTCTTGCATGAAGCACAAAGCAGGCAATCACCACATATTTTTGAATGAATAAATTAATGGATTATAAGACTTAGAAAGCATATTAGTGGTTGCCAGGGTGTAAGGGGAAAGGAAAGTAGGGAGTGACTGCTAATAGTTATAGAGTTTCCTTATATGTTGATGTTCTAAAATTAGAGAGTTGTAATAGTTGTACAAGTATGTGAATAAATTAAAATTACAGATTTGTACATTTAAAAGGGTGAATTTTCTGGTGTATGCATTATATCTCAGTAAAGCTATTATAGAAATGAAAAAATAAATTAATGGATGACTTTAAGGACAATAACTGGGTCTTATCATTCCCCAGTGCTCAACACAGTACTAGACACTTAATAGGTAGTACTCAATAAATGTTTGTTAGGATATCAATGGACCTTGAAATAAGAAGCAGTTGGATAATTTTCCTAGCTATCCAGTTGTTAGAGGTCACCATAAATATGTGTCTTGAAGCCTCTTCATTGATTTTTGGGGAGGTGAGCAAATTATTGCTCAGTGGAACAGGTCTTCTATGCATGTCTAGAAGTCCACAAATTGGGCAAGAAATTCTAGTCAATAAAAGTCCACTCCAAAATCATTATCCCCAACCCACAACCACATTTTTTGTCTGTGTCCGGGGGTACAAATAAAAATGTTTATACTACAAAGCAACTTTTATTCTTGCAGTAAAAATCATGGAGATTGTATGCTGCTTATTTGTAAATTCCTATATAATTTATTATTTATCCACATAAGTAAAATCTAAAAGCTGGATTTATTAGTTTGCATCAGCTTGTCACTGAGACCACATGGTTGAATCCATTTGTCAGTGTGTCCCCTTCCCAGGATCCCTTGCAATACTTCATGTAGATTCTAGTCCCTTTGTATTTAAAAAAGAAAAAAACTTGCAGACAATCTTACAATACCTGGATCATGCCAGAGTGCTGAGATATCTTTATATATAAACCTAATTATATATGGATCACTAAAAGTGATCACAACAAAATTAATTAATTATAACTAGTTATAATATTCATCTTGAAATGAGTACTCACTCTATGCCAAGAACTATATTAAGTGTTTTGCAATTATCATATTTAATCCTTGCAACAGTTCTGTGGGGTAGGATTATCTATTTAGATTCATTTTTACATACACCTGAAGCTTAGAGATATTAAGGCATTTCCCCAAAGTCACAACTCAAACTGCTTTACTAGTTAAAAACACAAAAAGAGAGTGTTACGGCTAGTTGATTTACTGGTCATTTGCTCATGGTTCTTTTTTTTCCCCCCAGTAATATAGCTCCTGCTTGCCTCACCTTTCTTCCTTCAATTATTCCAATCCATAAAACAATTATTATTTTTGCCTCTCCTTGTCATTGCTCTGGGAATCAACTTCCCATATTATATGGTTTGACAGTGTTTTCACCCAAATCTCATCTTGAATTGTAGTTCTCATAACCCCCACGTGTCATGGGAGGGACCAGGGGCAGATAAATTGAATAATGGGAGTGGTTTCTGCCATGCTGTTCTTGTGATAGTGAGTGAGTTCTCACGAGATCTGATGTTTTTATAAGGGGCTTCCCCCTTATAAAATGAGTGCCCTTCACTGAGCACTCATTCTTCTCTCTCTTGCTGGCTTGTGAAGAAGGACGTGTTTGCTTCCCCTTCCACCATGATTTTAAGTTTCCTGAGGCCTCCCCAGCCATGTGGAACTGTGAATCAATTAAACCTCTTTCCTTTATAAATTACCCAGTCTCAAATATGTCCTTATAGCACCATGAGAATGGACTAATACACCATACAAATGACTATACCAAATAATTATTCTGAACCCTTCAGAGACATGATCTCATCATGAATGGATTTTAATTTCATGTTTTCGTCCTAGCAAGACAGTAGATAACATGTAATATTTTTGTCTTCTTCACAGCAAACACTTTAAAAAAGAGAGAGAATAGTGTGGCTCAATGGAAAAAGCCCATGTCTGGGGTTCTAGTTCCCTGTCTTCCACAAACTAGCTATGTCATCTTGGGGAAACCACTTAACCTCTCAGCTCCTCAATTTCAGATTTGAATAAGTTGAATCTCTTCTAACTCTAAATAACTCTGGCTATATGGTGTTTTTCTGTAACTGAAGCCCAACTTTGAAATTCAAGAAATGAGATATAAAACAAAATAATTGTCCTTCATAAAAAGGAATGAGATCATGTCTTTTTAGGGAATGTGGATGGAGCTGGAGGCTATTATCCTTAGCAAACTACCTCAGGAACAGAAAACCAAATACTGCATGTTCTCACTTATGAGTGAGACCTAAATGCTAAGAACTTATAAACACAAAGAAGGAAACCACAAACACTTGGGTCTACTTGAAGAGGGAGAATGGGAGGAGGGAGAGGAGCAGAAAAGATAACTATTAGGCTTAGTACCTGGGTGATAAAATAATATGTATAACAAACTCCCATGACACGTTTATATATCTAACACATCATCACATGTATGCCCAAATCTAAAATAATTTTTTAAAAATCATTGTCCTCTTATTCTGAGCAATGAGCAAATAAAAAAACTAGCCATATTTTTTTCCATGGCAATCTACACAGCTTATTGAAGAGCTAACATTCGGAAATAATAGCATTCCAATATAATAATAAAAATAATCCTTTCTCTCTTATTATAATCATGACATGATGAACAGTAATTACTTGGTGGGCATAGAGGATGGGAGTCATATATCAAGACACAGTCCAGTACATAATAGTTTTGTAATAAATCGTTGAACTCATAAATGGATACTACTGAATCCTCCTAGCACATGTTTCTTTCTCATCCCCAATTGATCTACATAGTATATGTTGCTTCCAAATTTTGGCTGTTGTAAACAGTGCTGCAACAAACATGGAAGTACAGATATCTCTCCAATATACAGATTTCCTTTCTTATGAGTATATACCCAGCAGTGGGATTGCTGGATCATATGGCAGCTCAATTTTTAGATTTTGAGGAACCTCCAGACTGTTCTTCATAGTGGTTGTACTAGTTTACATTCTCACCAACAGTGTACAAGTGTTCCCTTTTCTCACCAGCATTTGTTATTACCTGTCTTTGAATATAAGGATGTTAACTGGGGTGAGATGATATCACATTGTGGTTTTGATTTGCATTTCTCTGATGACCAGTGATGTTGAGCACCTTTTGATGTACCTGTTTGCCATTTGTATGTCTTCTTTTGAGAAGTATATATTCAAATCTTTTGCCCATTTATTGACTGGATTATAGATGTTTTCCTATAGAGTCTTTTAAGCTCCTTATATATTCGGATTATTAATCCCTTGTCAGATGTGTAGTTTGAAAATATTTTCTCCCATTCTGTGGTCTGTCTCTTCACTTTTGTGGATTGTTTCCTTTGTTGTGCATATTAATGAATAAAGAAATTATAGTACTTATACACAATGGAGTACTATTCACTCATAAAAAAGAATGAGATACTGTCATTTGCAACAACATGAATTTAACTGGAGGTCACTATGCTACACAAAATAAGCCAGGTACAGAATGCTCTTACTTATTTGTGGGATCTAAAAATAAAAAAACCTCAAGTACATAGAGAGTAGAAAGATGGTTACCAGAGACTGGAGAAAGGTAGTGGGGAAGGGTGAGGGGGATGTGGGGATGGTTAATGGGTACAAAAGATACTTAGAAATAATCAATAAAACCTAGTAATTGATAGCACAAAAGGGTTACTATAGTCAATAATAACTTAATTGTACATTTTTAAATAACTTAAAGAGTGTAATTGGATTGTTTGTAACTCAAAGGATAAATGCTTGAGGGACTGAACACCCCATTCGCCATGATGTGCTTATTTTGTATTGCATGCCTGTATGAAACTGTGTAACGTACCTGAGAAATATATATATCTACTATGTACTCACAAAAATTAAAATAAAAAATTTAAAAAATAAATGTCGTGTGTTCTTCAAATTCAAATTTAATATCTTTTCGACTTCTATTTGAATGGACATTCTGAAATATGAGAAAAGCTGAATACTTCTGACAGTTGCCTACGTCTCCATTCTAGACAAGTTTTATAAATCCGTAGTGTATTCAAGTTAGGAAGTGTTTAATCTTAAGAAACAAAGAAAAATTGAGCCTGAATAAACATGATATAATTTCCACAAGAATAAGTCAGTGTCTGTATTTTTCAACATTATATCCCCATTTCTGATCATAATACCTGGAACTTGGTGGATTTTTGATAAATATTTACAGAGCAATTATGTGCAATACAGATATGTCATCTATTTCTCCACTGATTATCAGGATTGATTTGGGATGTATTGGTAAGTGAAATATTTGAATCAAATAAGAGAAATGCATCTTACTTTAAATAATTGGACATAGCTGTTCTATATTATAGGGAAGGATCAGCAAACATTTTCTGTAAGGAGCCAGATAGTAAATATTTTCATCTCTATGGCAGTATAGTCTGTCTCAATGATGCAACTCTACCATTATAGCACTGAAGCAGCCATAAACAATATATAACAAATGGGTGTGATTGTGTTTTCAATTAGACTTGATTTACAAAAACAAAGGGAAGTCTGCATTTGGCCTGTGGTCAGTAGTTTGCTGATCCCTGTTATAGAGGAATTTGTGAAAGATCTGTAATGTTATAAGATAATTTATTTCATCTAGACCAACAGTTCTCAATATTTTGGTCTCAGGACCTCTTTATACTTTAAAAATTATTGAGGACTCTAAAATGCTTTTTTTGGTTTTATATAAATATTTGCCATATTAGAAATTTAAGGATTAGAGACTTAAATGTTAGACTTAAAACCATAAAAACCCTAGAAGAAAACCTAGGTAATACCATTCAGGACATAGGCATAGGCAAGGACTTCATGTCTAAAACACCAAAAGCAATGACAACACAAGCCAAAATTGACAAATGGGATCTAATTAAACTAAAGAGCTTCTGCACAGCAAAAGAAATTACCATCAGAGTGAAGAGGCAACCTACAGAATGGGAGAAAATTTTTGCAATCTACTCATCTGACAAAGGACTAATATCCAGAACCTATAAAGAACTCAATCAAATTTACAAGAAAAAAACAAACAACCCCATCAAAAAGTGGGCAAAGGATATGAACAGACACTTCTCAAAAGAAGGCATTCATACAGCCAACAGACACATGAAAAAATGCTCATCATCACTCTCCATCAGAGAAATGCAAATCAAAACCACAATGAGATACCATCTCACACCAGTTAGAATGGCGATCATTCAAAAGTCAGGAAACAACAGGTGCTGGAGAGGATGTGGAGAAATAGGAACACTTTTACACTGTTGGTGGGATTGTAAACTAGTGCAACCATTGTGGAAAACAATGTGGCGATTCCTCAAGGATCTAGAACTAGAAGTACCATATGACCCAGCCATCCCATTACTGGGTATATACCCAAAGGATTATAAATCATGCTGCTATAAAGACACATGCACACGTATGTTTATTGTGGCACTATTCACAATAGCAAAGACTTGGAATCAACCCAAATGTCCATCAGTGACAGACTGGATTAAGAAAATGTGGCACATATACACCATGGAATACTATGCAGCCATAAAAAAGGATGAGTTCATGTTCTTTGTAGGGACATGGATGCAGCTGGAAACCATCATTCTCAGCAAATTATCGCAAGAACAGAAAACCAAATACCGCATGTTCTCACTCATAGGTGAGAATTGAACAATGAGATCACTTGGACACAGGAAGAGGATCATCACACACCGGGTCCTATTGTGGGGAGGGGGTAAGGGGGAGGAATAGCATTAGGAGATATACCTAATGTAAACGATGAGTTAATGGGTGCAGCACACCAATGTGGCACATGTATACATACGTAACAAACCTGCACGTTGTGCACATGTACCCTAGAACTTAAAGTATAATAAAAAAAAAAAAAGAAAGAAATTTAAACTGGGAAATTTTCAAAAGATATTTATTTCTTAATTCACTTAAAAAATAAACCTATTATATTAATATAAATTACTTTTTCACGAAATGTGACTATACTTTCAAAACTGAAAAAAAGTGGAAAGAATGACATTCTTTCACATTTTTGCAACTCTTTTTTATATAGACAGCTGGATTTTAATAACAGCTGTTGCATTCAATCAGTTGTTTGGTTGAAGTATATGAAGAAAATTCAGCCTCACACAGATATGTATGTGGAAAATGAATGACACTGCAGATCCCCTGAAAAGACTTCAGAGACTCCCAAGCCTTCTCAGAACACAATTTGAAAACTGCTGTTTTAAACCTATGGAGTGGCAAATGGAAGAATAAGTAAACAAGTGACTTTGAATGCAGTAGTGTTTTGGCTACAATAATGCTACTTATAAGGAGTCTCTTATTTCCCAGTTGCATCCTTACCTCTCACTTCCCCAATCACGCCAACACTAATATTGGCACACCTCGTTTGTGAGCATTTCTTCAAGGCTTTTCTCCCACAGTACAATCGCCCCTCTGTAATTACCTGATAGAAAGCAGAAGACAGTGCTCCAAACCAGTCATTGTTAGAGACTTTGACTACCATATAAGGAGAGACAAAAAAACAAAACAAAACAAAACAACAAAAAAAAAAACCTAAACAGTTAGTTAGAGCTCAGAAAAGCCTGGAGTTTAGGGGGAAGAGGAGTAGAGCGCAAATCAGCATTTATTACTAGCAACCTGTGATTCGTTTTATAAATGTGAGCTCATAGCAACCACAAGAGAGAGGTGTTGTTATACTAATTTTTCAAAGTAGGGAACGGATACTCTGAGAGGTTATCCTCCTTGCCAAAAGTTATACAGTTCTTCTTAAGGTGAGAACCTGTTGTTTTATCTTCTATAACACACTGACACAGGTATTCAGTCAATGTTTGTAAAACAGAAAAGTCATGTTTTAGAGGTTAGGAAATTGAGTACCATAGAATTTCATGTGGTTTGGGAGAAGTGGGATTTCTAAACTCTGAATAACTGGAATTAAGAGAACTAGGCTAATTAGATCAAGATATAAGCACCTATACAGTGAGGACATTGGACCAAATGATCATTCATATTCTCTACTTATTCTAATATTCTATAAGTCAGGAAGTTATAAATCTGATGTATACATAAAGTATCTGACCAAGGATTCTTTTTATATGCACCGCTAAGGTGGAAGTCAATATTAGTCCTGAGTCTATAGCTATAAATTGTTATGTAGATAAAGTTGCTTAGAAAATGAAGGAAAGGAATTATCATTTATTGGATGCCTAAGGTGTGCTAGGCACACTATGCTTGGTACTACTTTCTGTCATTAGTTTAGCAGGGAGAGAGAAAAGTAGCTGTAGATCCTGGCTTCTTATTGACAAGAGTTTACTGAGCACCTACTATGTTCAGAGAGTTTTGAATATGTGTTAAGGAGATTGAAAAGGTCAGAAGCAAAAAAATAAAAATAAAAATAAAAATAAAAGTGTGATTAATGACTTTCTGTCTGTAGTTATGTTAATTTTGTATGCCCTTTGTACCTTATGAAAAAGCTTTGTAAATATTCATTCGGGATAGAATAGAAATCCATATACTAATAGAATTGACTGGAAATAATATAAAAGTAAGTGGTGGACTGAATTCAGGTATGAGATAGGGAGAAATGAATGAAGAAGCGTCAGTAAGTAGGGACAGGAAATAATTAAATTCAGCAATGCTCGGAAGAGACAGTCAGAGACACTTCTGATTGTGAGAACCAAAAAGAGAGCACAGGGTGTTGAGAGCTATGCTGAATTTGTAATTCAGAGTAATTACAAAATACATGACTATAGAATCAGTATAAATTAGTATATTTCCTCAGTATTCGGGGAAGAAGAAAGTACAATATAATTAAGGTGAAACCTCTCCAGGGGTCAAACAAAGGAAAAAATGTGGTGTAGAAGAAATTTTAAAGGTTACATCTGCCATATAAAAATTTTATGAATATAGAAAAAGCACATCACCCTTTCTAGGCCTCAGTTTCCTCACCAATAAAATGCTTTCACACATAATTTTATTTATATAATTTTATGATATCTTCTAGAGAGGGGATAAACTTCATAAAACATGTTACATATCTATAATGTATTGACTTGTACATATCATATTTCATTGAATCTAAACAGACATTGATTCTAAAACACACCATCATTCAAGGTGCCACTAAGAAAGAAAGGAAAAACACTTCCAATTACAGTTGTAAGACACCACCAATTATAAGGTCCATTCTAATATGAAAGCTATTAAAATCTAAAAAATGTGCATTTCAGAATTGATTAAATATGGCAATAAAATCAAAGAAATTTATAATTCAGGGATGAACTAATTTCTCATCTGTATTTGTCAAGTGATAGGCTATTGCTGAAAACTCTGGGGTCAAGAAAGAATTGAAAAGCAGTGGCATTATTCACCATGCTATACCTTAGAGAGGCTCTTAAAACTAATGGATTGTTATCGAAGGGCACAGTAGTAAAAAAAAGAGAAGAAAGAAGAAACAAACATGATACTGTGCTAGGCCATTTGCAAACCTAATTTTATTTGTTCCTCCTTATAACTCTAAGAAGTCATTATTATTATGAAGCTCTTTGGACTTTTGGAAATAGTGTGGGATTTGTATTCAGGAAGACATGGATTGAAATCCTGAATCTACCATGTGCTGCGTGATCTTGGACAAGACACACAACATACTCTGTGTGGTAAAATATAGAAAGTAATATAAAGAGAAAATGAGATCCAGAAGGAAGGAAGGAAGGAAGGAAGGAAGGAAGGAAAGAAGGGAGGGAGGAAGGGAGTGAAGGAGTCCATTAAAATGATACTAACACTGAAAAATTAATCTATTAAAGAACAAAGATCTTCACATTGGGTTAAAAATCAAAATAAGACAGTGACAAAAAAGATGAACAAATAATTTTTAGATAAAATTATTTACTGTGTTATAAGCAGCATGCAAAACACTTTATATAATGTATACACAATATACATTAAACTCTGTGGCCTTCATAACCTTCAAACATAACATGAGCTGGGCTCAATTTAATAATGAGTTAGAAAAAGATTATGTAATTTGCCCAATGCTACGAATCAGTACATGGTAGAATCAAATTTTTAAGTCATGTCTCTCAAATGCACAACAAATAAACAATGCTGGGTGTGGTTGCTCTTGCCTGTAATCTCAGCACTTTGGGAGACCAAGGAAAGAAGATTGCTTGGGGCCAGGAGTTTGAGTCCAGCCTGGGCAACATAGCAGGACCCCATCTCTACAAAACATTTTTAAAAATACACCGGTGTGATATATTGTTCCTGTAGTTCGAGCTACTCATGAGACCGAGGCTAGGGGATCACTTGAGTCCAGGAGTTCAAGGCTGCCATGAACTATGACCACACAACTTTACTGTGGCCTGGGCAACATGGTGAGAATCTGTCTCATAAAAAAAAAAAGAATTAAACAAGAATAAATAATATAAATAAGAACACTAATAAGATTATTTATTAGATATTGAACATTGTACCTTACAGAATAAAAATGCAACTTCCTTCTGATTAATTAGACTATGACTATTTTCCTAAAACACAAAATATACAGATCACATTCTCTGACCACAAAGCAATAAAAATGAAAATAAACAAAAATTCTAGAAAATTGGATTATGAAAATAATAAATAAACTTTTAAATAACTTCTTGCTCAAAGGGGAAAAGAAAAAATACTACCTACAAGCTATACTTACAATAATTTATATTTATAAATGCTCTTTGTATTAACTATTAAGAATAACAATGTATTACCTAGACTCAAACTCAAAAGAGCAAATAAAAGACAAAACAGATCCAAGGAAAATAGAAATAATTAGAAAAGATTAAATCATAAACATATGATTTAGAGAGCAGAAAAAAACAATACGTACTATAATATGTAGTTCTGTGAAATTTCCAGTAAAATGTATAATTCTCTCACTAGCCTAGGCAAGTATATTATACAAAAATATCAAATATGTAAAGTAAGGAATGAGAAAAAGGATGTACACATAGCTATGTAGGCAATTAAAAAGCAAAAGATAAAACTTCTAGGAAAAATAACAAATGCACAAGGAAGAAAAGTTTAAGTCCTACTAAAAACATAAAAATAATTTAATCAATATAAGTAAATTTAAACATATACCTTGTTTGTGGATAAATATAAATAAATTTAATGATATGTCTTGTTTATGAACAGGAAATAAAATATCCTAAAATAATCTCAATAAAAGAAAAGAGGTTTAATTGACTCACGGTTCCACATGGCTGGGTCGACCTCAGGAAACTTAACAATTATCATGGAAGGGGAAGGGGAAGAAAGTACCTTCTTCACAAGGTGGCAGGAGAGACAGAGCACACAGGGAAAACTACCACTTTTAAATCATCCAATCTCATGAGAACTCCCTTAGTATCACTGGAAGGGTATGGGGGAAACTGCCTCCATGATCCAATCACCTCCCACCAGCTCCCTCTGACGAGGGGATTACGGGGGTTACAATTCAAGATGAGATTTGGGTGGAGACACAGAACCAAACAATATCATTCCATCACTGGCCCCTCCAAAATCTCATGTCCTTTTCATATTCCAAAACCAATCATGCCTTCCCAACAGTCCCCCAAAACCTTAGCTCATTGCATCATTAACTCTAAAGCCTAAGTCCAAAGTCTCATTTGAGACAAGGCAAATCCCTTCTGCCTATAAGCCTGCAAAACCAAAAAAAAAGTTAGTTACTTCCAAGATACAGTGGGGATACAGGCATTTGTTAAATGATCCCTTTCCAAATGGGAGAAATTGGCCAAAACAAAGGAGCCACAGGCCCCATGTAAATCTGAAACCTGGAAAGGCACTCATTAAATCTTAAAGCTCCAAAATAATCTCCTTTGACTTCATGTCTCACATCCAGGGTATGCTGATGCAAGGGGTGGGCTCCCAAGGCCTTGGGCAGTTCTGCCCCTGTGGCTCTACAGGGTCCAGTCCCCATGGCTACTTTCACAGGCTGGCATTGAGTGCCTGTGGTTTTTCCAGGCACACAGTGAAATCTCTCCGTGGATTTACCATCCTGGGGTCTGGAGGACAGCAGCCCTCATTTCACAGCTCCACTAGGCATTGTGCCAGTGGGGACTCTGTGTTGGGGCTCCAATCCCACATTTCCTAGGCAGAGATTCCCAACCCTCCATTCTTGCCGTCTGCACACCCAGAGGCTCAACACCATGCAGAAATTACCAAGCCTTGGGGATTGCAACTTCAGAAGCAATGGCCTGAATTGTTTATGGACCCCCTTTAGCAGTGGCTGGAGCTGGAGCAGCTGGGACACAGGGCACAATGTCCTAAGGCTGCATAGAGCAGCGGGGCCCTGGGCCCAGCCTACAAAACCATTTTTTCTCATAGGCCTTTGGGTCTGTGATGGGAGAGTGATATGGTTTAGCTCCATGTCCCCATCCAAATCTCATCTCAAATTGTAATCATAGGTATTGAGGGAGGGATCAGGTGGGATGTGATTGGATCATGGGGATGGTTTCCCCATGCTGTTGTTGTGATAGTGAAGGAGTTCTCACGACATCTGATGGTTTTATAAGTGTTTGATAGTTCCTCCTTCACATTCGTTCTTTCTCTTGTCACCACGTAAGATATGCCTTGCCTCCCCTTCTGCCATGATTGTAAGTTTCCTGAGGCCTCCCCTGCCATGAGGAACTGTGAGTCAATTAAACCTCTTTTCTTTATGAATTTCCCAGTCTCAGGTAGTATCTTTACAGCAGTGTGAAAATAGACTAATACAGAGGAGCTGCCCTGAATATCTCTGAAATGCCCTGGAGATATTTTATTCATTGTATTGGCTACTAAACATTCAGCTTCTCATTACTTATGCAAATTTCTGCAACAGACTTGAATTTCTCCCCAGAAAGTGGGTTTTTGTTTTCTACCACATGGTCAGGCTACAGATTTTTCACTGTTATGCTCTGCTTCCTTTTTAAACATAATTTTCAAATTAAAATCATCTTTGTTAATACGTATGACTGTACATGTTCACAAAAGGCCAGATCACCTCTCAAATGCTTTGCTGCCTAGAAATTTCTTGTTCCAGATACCCTAAATTATCTCTCTCAAGTTCAAAGTTTAACAGATCTCTAAGGCAGGGGCAAAATACCACCAGACTCTTTGCTAAAGTATAGCATGAGTGACCTTTACTCCAGTTCCCAATAAGTTCTTCATCTCCATCTGAGACCACCTCAGCCTGGACTTCATTGTCCATATCACTCTCAGCATTTTGGTCAAAACCATTCAACAAGACTCTAGGAAGTTCCACAGTTTCCTACATCTTCCTGTCTTTTTCTGAACCATCCAAGCTGTTCCAACCTCTGCCTGTTATCCAGCTCCAAAGTCACTTTCACATTTTCAGGTTACCTTTGTAGCAATGCCCCACTCATGGCACGAATTCTCTGTATTAGTCTGTTTTCATGCTGCTTTAAAGATACTACCTGAGACTGGGTAATTTATAAAGGAAAGAGGTTTAGTTGACTCACAATTGCACAAGACTGGAGAGGCCTCAGGAAACACAATCATGGCAGAAGGCAAAGGAGAAGCAAGAACCTTCTTCACAAAGCCTGAGAAGAAAGAGAGATCAATAGGGAAACTGCCACGTTCAAACCATCAGATCTTGAGAGAACTCCCTCACTGTCAAGAGAACAACATAAGGGAAAACCACCCCCATGATCTAATCACCTCCCATGATTGTAGACTAGATATATATAGTCTTCAAGACTATATATATAGACTATCTATCTATATAGATAGATAGTATCTATATAGATAGTATACTATATAAATAGTATATATATAGATAGTATACTTTATATAATCATCTATCTCTATATAGTCTACAAGACTATATATAAAGACTATATATATATATATATAGTCTACGAGAAACTACATTTGGCTGACTCAGCATGTGAATAGATTTATTTTCACAGAGAAACTGAAAGAAAGTGAAGCCTTATTAAAATACTCAAGTTCATTTAAGGATAAGCACAAGAATAATAACACAGTTTGATACTCAACTTAGAAGTTATATGTTTTAACTCTTAGGTTCCCCATTACTTGAAAGATTGTATCAATTGTCCTTCCCTTGATTCTCTATTCTCTCATCCAGGTTCTATGTGAATCTCTTTGTGAAGTTGACATCAAAAGGTAGAAATAGAACTACCCGTTACTACATTAATGAGATTGGAATTGGGGAGAATTATTAAAAAGGAAGATCAAGATATGAGAATCAGTTGCATAAAACTGATAATCAAAGCCATTATAATGGCTTAAGTTTCTCAGAGAGTGAAAAACAAACAAAAAGATTAGAATTGCAGGTCTCCAATAGTTAAGAAGGGGAACGGAGAGTAATAGTGAAGGAGACAGAAAAAATTAGTCAGAGATAGGTAAAGGAAAAGGATAGTGCAGTGATGAGAATGGAAAAAAAAAGCAGAGGAAAAGAGTTAAAATAAATACATAAAATATCTAGCAACCTTAGAGAAGCCTATTTCAATGGAATGGCAAGGGTAGAAGTCATCTGTTGAAAAAAAAGAAGAAGAAGAAGAAAAGTGGAGAAGAAATGGAGATAGGCAGCATGTATTGACTCTATAATTGAGAGTTTGTCGAAGAAAAGAAAGAGATAAATATAGTTGTAGATAGCAGGGTTAAATGGCATGAACTGACTGTCAGTTGATTGTCACTTGAGGAAGCATATGCCAGTATGGACAGATAGTTGGGTTATTAGAAATAGTGGTTCTTTTAGTAGAGGGTTTTGAATTAGAAATTCAGTTAGTTCTCAATTTAGAAGCTTGTGGATACTTTCACTTGGGGAGTCTAAACCCAGAATGAGTTACTTCCTGAAACTCATCCCTCAGGAAAGCATTGAATCAATCCACATCCCAGGTTGTCATTCCAATTGACCCTGTATATCCCAAAACTAAACCTCAGCCTTCAATTGAGGCACTAATTTGGTTGCTTGATGTCTTAATATTTCTTTGGATAACCGAACACCTCTTTGAGTACAGTCCTGGAATGTTTATAGCTACAACCAATGGGCTATCCTAGGACAGATAGGATTTATCCTAATTTTGCTCACCCAGTCAATAGATTAATTGGAAATCTCAAACTTACTTTTTAAGTGAAGACATCCATTGGCTTTAATTTCATATAAACCAGGTCTGAGTCTAGAAGCTGTCAAGTTGAAAAAAAAGTTCAAATTTCCTAGGCTTTGAAATGGCTTTGATTTCACATTGTCCTCTGCTAGCTGGAGAAACTGACCCATTAAGTCTTCTTGTCTCCTGATGGTGACAATGAATTATTCCATTCCATAGCACTGGATTGTCACAAGCTACCAAAAATGTACTGTAAACTACAACTTATATGGCATGTCCAAGGAAGGGCCAGCAGGAATCATACCCAAGGAGCTACTCAGATTTGACATGGGCAGTAGGGATTGTGTCTAAATGGTGAACTAACCCTTTCCAATACAATGGCTTTAGGTCTGTTGTAGCACTTAGCACAGGATAGGGCACATCATATGAAGTTCATATTTGCATTGAAGCTGAGCTGAAGTTTAATTTCACCATTCAGCTGAACATAAAAATAAATAAAATTGCACCTATACCCAAAACAAGGTAGGAAAACCTGATGAAAAGCAGCAATTAGCTATTTGAATTCTTGTTTAATCATACAAAAACCTATTTGAGAGTACAGACAGAGACTTCTTTTCAGGAGAGAAATACAGAAATAAGGGTTGAAACATTTGAGTGGTATCAGAAAGGATTGAATTAGAGAATTGTTTAGCTCCCTTCAAATGCTTGTTTTTATTCCATTTTCAGTAATGTCCCCATCCAAATCTCATCGCAAATTGTAATATCCAGATATTGAGGGAGGGATCAGGCAGGTGGTGACTGGATCATGGGGGTGGTTTCACCCATGATGTTCTTGTGATAGTGAAGGAGTTCACATGAGATCTGATGGTTTTATAAGTGTTTGACAGTTCCTCCTTCACATTTGCTCTCTGTCTCCTGCCAACTTTCTGACTTGGGTTCCATGTAAATGCTTATAGAGAGAGAAAGTACTGGACATGCAGACTGTGAGTATTTTAACAACTATGATAATTACTTATGACTGTGAATTAATAGACAATTCTGTCAGTGATTATCAATTTACTTGGCTAAATGGCAGATAATTACTTAGCTAACAATATGGCTATATTAAACATATTTTATGAAATTTTGAGTTGTAGGAAGTAAAGGATCATGTGGTATTTGATTGGGAAATGGTGATAAAAGGGAAAAGAACAGTTGGTTCATATCCTCTTAAAACATTTATTATTGTTCCTCCTTTTAGAAGTTCTTCACTTTTGTGTGGCCATGAAGTTCCCCCTTCAGCGTTGCGCCAAAATTAAGTACTTTTTATAACTTTTTATTATCCCAATAAAACAGAGCAGCTGATCTTAGACAGTTAATCAGGAGCAATGTATATTATTGAATTAATTCATATAAAAGTCTAATTCTCCTAGAGTTACATTCATTTCCAAAATATATATCCCCAATCCCTAATTCATGCAGTAGGACAAATTAAAATAAAAGTAGAAAGGCAGTAGGAAGGGCAGGTGACCAACCATAGGTAGGCTGAGTTTTTCTGGGAATTTGTTCTGAAATCTATTCTCTGAAACTGTGTCTGCCATTAACTGTTCTTTCTTTTCTTCCACAACTGAACCTGAATAATTTCTTCTTTCTTTTTTTTTCTTTTTTTCTTTCTTTTTTTTCTTTTTTGAGATGGAGCCTTGCTCTGTCACCCAGGCTGGAGTGCAGTGGCACGATCTCAGCTCACTGCAACCTCCGCCTCCCAGGTTCACACCATTCTCCTGCCTCAGCCTCCAGAGTAGCTGGGACTACAGGCGCCCACCACCACGCCCGGCTAATTTTTTGTATTTTTAGTGGAGATGGGGTTTCATCATGTTAGCCAGGATGGTCTCGATCTCCTGACCTCGTGATCCACCCACCTTGGCCTCCCAAAGTGCTGGGATTACAGGCATGAGTCACCGCGCCTGGCCTGAACCTGAATAATTTCTAAAAGTTCTAAGATTTTTTTTACAATATTTCCTGTTTAATAAGTAACATTAGGACTTCAGCCTAAGAATAGAAAAATTAAGGCACAGAATCCTCTTTGTGCATGTCTTGTGTAAGTTGGTTATTTGAAAGTCTGGACTCACCTGCATTAGTGCTAAGAGCTGCTGCACTAGTGTTAAGAAATCCCTTTATTTTTAAATTTTGGTGATCCTCTTTGGTCCAATGAATGGTGTGATTTTCTATTGTCCAGGTTTTATGGATCAAATTAATATAATACATAGACCGGGCACAGTGGCTCACACTTGAACCCATGAAGTGGAGGTTGCAGTGAGCCAAGATCATGCTGCTGCACTACAGCCTGGGCAACAGAGTGATACTCTGTCTCAAAAATATATATATTAATATATAACATAAAGGGAAATTTCTAGTAAAGCTAAAACAAACAAACATTAAGAACTTCTGGGTGGTGCATGGTGGCAGAATACAAGGCTCCAACAATTGTCCCCCCAGAAAGGTCACCAATTTAACAACTATCTGCACAGAATAAACACCATAAGAACCAAAAATCAGGTGAACACTCAGAGTACTTGGTTTTAACTTTATATCGCTGAAAGAGGTACTGAATAGATTTTTTTTTTTGAAAAAAGAACAGTCCTAAATTGCAGATGCTATGCCTCCCCCACCCTGAGAAGGGGTTCTTGGTGGTGTGGAGAGTATTTCTTGGCCCTGGGGGAGGGAGAGAACAGCAATTGTGAGGTATTGAACTCTATGATGTCCAGTTACAGCAGAAAGGAAAACTGGATCAAACTCAGATGACTCCTGCTCACAGAGGGTTCATTTAAACCAGCGCTGGCCTTAGGGGAATTACCAGTCCTAGTGGTCTGAACTTGAATTTCCACAAACTTCACCACCTAGAGTTATGATGCTTTGTGTCTCTGAGTAAACTTGAAAGGTAGTCTAGGCCATAAGGACTGCAAATCTTAGGTGAGTCCTAGTGCTGAACTAGGCTGAGAGACACTGGACTGGGGGAACACACAACATACTGAGACACCAGATGGGGCAGCGAAGGGAGTGCTGGCATAACCACTGCCCTAATGCCAGGCTGCACAGCTCACAGCTCCAAAAGAGACCCCTTCCAACCACCTGAGGAGAGAAGAAGGAAGAGTGGGGAGCACTGTGTGTTGGATCTTGGTTACCATCTCAGCCACAGCACAATAAGTCAGATTCGGTGAGGCCCCTGTTACAGGTTGTAGCTCCCAGAAAACATTGCTAGACACACCCTGGGGCAGAAAGGAACCTGCTGTCTTGAAGGAAAGCACCCAGTCCAGGCAGCATTTATCACCTGCTAACCAAAGGGCCCTTTGGCCCTGAATAACCAGCAGCGATACCCAGATACTTCCCCAAGGGCCTTGGGTGAGCCTCTGATACTTCCTGGCTGCAGATGAGACTCAGCACACTACCAGTTGTAGTGGCTATGGGGCAAAACTCCTTCAGCTTGAGAAAAGCAGAGGGAAAAGTAAAGGGGACTTTGTCTTGCATCTTAGGTACTAGCATGATTGTTTGTAACTCAAAGGATAAACGCTTGAGGGGATGAATACCTTCTTCTCCATGATGTGCTTATTTCACATTGTTTGCCTGTATCAAAACATCTCATGTACTTCATAAATATATATACCTAATTTACCTATAAAAATTTAATAAAATAAAAGTAGAAAATAAAAAGAACGTTTACAATGCAGGGAAACTATCTTAAGCAATTGCTTTATTCTTTTCTGGGTGGGATTGAGAATAAAAGGAGAGGGATGATATTTTGATATAAACAGCATTTTATTTCTTTGGAAAGGAAAATAGTGGTCAAGGGGGCTAAAGCCACAGTTGCTTTCTGCAAGGCAACTTATGACTTTATTGATGCCCCTCCCCAGATTTCAGATATTCTAGATTTTTCCTATTGCTATTTCTTATAAATGTACTGTTCCCACTCAGTGACTGCTATGAAAATGATAAAAGGATCAAGATAATGCAGACAGCACTTCATCAATCAAAAGTCGTTTTTGACTGGAAAAGAGTAGCTTGCCAGACCTCTGCACAGCACATCCCAATAAAACATGAATAATTCATTTATTGTTAAAAACCTTTTTGTACTTTCCTAAAATGTAGTTTATCTTGTCTTGGATAGCTTCAAAAAGAGCCAGTGTACTTATGAATGTATAACTTCATTTGTATTTCAACTTAGCTGAGTCCTAATCAATTAAGTTCTTTGGGGACATGCCCAAGATGGCTGAATAGGAACAGCTCCAGCCTCCAGCTCCCAGTGTGAGTGACACAGAAGACAGGTGATTTCTGCATTTTCAACTGAGGTACTGGGTTCATCTCACTGGAGTGTGTCAGACAGTTGGTGCTGGTAGGTGGGGTGCAGCCGGACCAGCGAGAGCTAAAGCAGGGCAAGGCATCACCTCACATGGGAAGTGTAAGGGAGAAGGGAATTCCTTTTCCTAGCCAAAGGAAATTGAGACACACAATACCTGGAAAATAGGGAAAATCTCACCCTAATACTGCGCTTTACCAAGGGTCTTAGCAAATGGCACACCAGGAGATTATATCCCACACCTGGCCTGGAGGGTCCAACACCCACAGAGCCTCCCTCATTGCCAGCACAGCAGTCTGAGATCTAACTGCAAGGTGGTAGCAAGGCTGGGGGAGGGGCACCCACCATTGCTGAGGCTTAAGTAAGTAAACAAAGTCATGGGGAAGCACGAATTGGGTGGAGCCCACCACAGCTCAAGGAGGCCTGCCTTCCTCTGTAGACTCCACCTCTGGGGACAGGGCACAGCTAAACAAACAGCAGCAGAAATTTCAGCAGAGGTAAATGTCCCTGTATGACAGCTCTGAAGAGAGCAATGGCTCTCCCAGTATGAAGGTTGAGATCTGAGAACAGACAGACTGCCTGCTCAAGTGGGTCCCTGATCCATGAGCAGCCTAACTGGGAGTCATCCCCCACTAGGTGCAGACCAACATTTCACACCTCACTCAGCTGGGTACACCCCTGAGACGAAGCTTCCAGAGCAAGAATCAGACAGCAACACTCGCTGTTCAGCAACATTCTATCTTCTGCAGCCTCTGCTGCTGATATCCAGGCAAACAGGGTCTGGACTGGACCTCAAGTAAACTCCAACAGATCTACAGCTGAGGGTCCTGACTGTTAGAAGGAAAACTAACAAACAGAAAGGACACCCACACCAAAACCCCATCGATACATCACCATCATCAAAGACCAAAGGCAGAGAAAACCACAAAGATACGGGGAAAGCAGTGCAGAAAAGTTGGAAATTCAAAAAAATCAGAGCACATCTCCCCCTCCAAAGGAACACAACTCATCGCCAGCAACGGAACAAAGCTGGATGGAGAATGACTTTGATGAGTTGAGAGAAGACAGCTTCAGTAGATCAAACTTCTCAGAGCTAAAGGAGAAAATACGTAACCAGTGCAAAGAAACTAAAAACCTTGAAAAAAGATGTGACCAATGGCTAACTAGAATAACCAATGTAGAGAAGTCCATAAAAGAACTGATACAGATGAAAACCATAACACAAGAACTACGTGACAAATGCACAAGCTTCAGTAACCGACTCGATCACCTGGAATAAAGAATATCAGTGATTGAAGATCACTTGAAATGAATGAAATGAAGTGAGAAGAGAAGTGTAGAGAAAAAGGAGTAAAAAGAAATGAACAAAGCCTCCAAGAAATATGAGATTATGTGAAAAGACCAAATCTACATCTGATTGGTGTGCCTGAAAGTGACAGGGAAAATGGAACAAAGTCGGAAAACATTCTGCAGGATATCATCCAGGAGAACTTCCCCAACCTAGTAAGGCAGGTCAACATTCAAATTCAGGAAATACAGAGAATGCCACAGAGATACTCCTCAAGAAAAACAAGTCCAAGACACATAATTGTAAGATTCACCAAAGTTGAAATGAAGGAAAAAATGTTAAGGGCAACCAGAGAGAAAAGTCGGGATACCCACAAAGGGAAGCCCATCACACTAACAGCAGAACTCTCAGCAGAAACTCTCCAAGCCAGAAGAGAGTAGGGGCCAATATTCAACATTCTTAAAGAAAAGAATTTTCAACCCACAATTTCATAACCAGCCAAACTAAGTTTCGTAAGTGAAGGAGAAATAAAATCCTTTACGGACAAGCAAATGCTTAGAGATTTTGTCACCACCAGGCCTGTCCTACAAGAGATCCTGAAGGAAGCACTAAGCATGGAAAGGAACAACAGGTACAAGCCATTGCAAAAACATGCCAAAATGTAAAGTCCATCGAGGCTAGGAAGAAACTGCATCAACTAATGAGCAAACTTACCAGCTAATATCATAATGATAGGATCAAGTTCACACATAACAATATTAACCTTAAATGTAAATGGACTAAATGGTCCAATTAAAAGACACAGATTGGGAAATTGGATAAAGAGTCAAGACCCATCAGTTTGCTGTATTCAGGAGACCCATCTCACATACAGAGATACACATCGGCTAAAACTAAAGGGATGGAGGAAGATCTACCAAGCAAATGAAAACAAAAAAAAAGCAGGGGTTGCAATCTCAGTCTCTGATAAAACAGACGTTAAACCATCAAAGATCAAAGAGACAAAGAAGGCCATTACATAATGGTAAAGGGATCAATTCATCAGAAAGAGCTAACTATCCTAAATATATATGCACCCAATACTGGAGCACCCAGATTCATAAAGCATGTCCTTAGAAACATACAAAGAGACTTAGATTCCCAAGCAATAATAATGGGAGACTTCAACACCCCACTGTCAACATTAGACAGATCAACGAGACAGAAACTTAGCAAGGATATCCAGGAATTGAACTCAACTCTGCACCAAACGGACCTAATAGATATCTACAGAACTCTCCACCCCAAATCAACAGAATATACATTCTTCTCAGCACCACATCACACTTATTCCAAAATTGACCACATAGTTGGAAGTAAAGCACTCCTCAGCAAATGTTAAAGAACAGAAATTATAACAAAGTGTCTCTCAGACCACAGTGCAATCAAACTAGAACTCAGGACTAAGAAATTCAATCAAAACCGCTCAACAACATGGAAACTGAACAACCTGCTCCTGAATGACTACTGGGTACAGAACGAAATGAAAGCAGAAATAAAGATGTTCTTTGAAACCAACGAGAACAAAGATACAACACACTAGAATCTCTGGGATACATTTAAAGCAGTGTGTAGAGGGAAATTTATGTCACTAAATGCCCACAAGAGAAAGCTGGAAAGATCTAAAATTGATACCCTAACATCACAATTAAAAGAACTAGAGAAGCAAGAGCAAACATGTTCAAAAGCGAGCAGAAGGCAAGAAATAACTAAGATCAGAGCAGAACTGAAGGAGATAGAGACACAAAAAACCCTCCAAAAAATCAATGAATTCAAGAGCTGGTTTTTTGAAAAGATCAACAAAATTGATAGACCGCTGACAAGACTAATAAAGAAGAAAAGAGAGAAGAATCAAATAGATGCAATAAAAAATTATAAAGGGGATATCATCACCGACCCCACAGAAATACAGGCTACCATCAGAGAATACTATAAATACCTCTACACAAATAAACTAGAAAATCTAGAAGAAATGGATAATTTCCTGGACACTTACACTCTCCCAAGACTAAACCAGGAAGAAGTTGAATCCCTGAATAGACCAATAGCAGGCTCTGAAAGTGAGGTAATAATTAATAGCCTACCAACCAAAAAAAGTCCAGGACCAGATGGATTCACAGCCAAATTCTACCAGAGGTACAAGGAGGAGTTGGTACCATTCCTTCGGAAACTATTCCAATCAATAGAAAAAGAGGGAATCCTCCCTAACTCATTTTACGAGACCAACATCATCCTGATACCAAAGCCTGGCAGAGATACAACAAAATAAAGAGAACTTTAGACCAATATCCCTGATGAACATCAATGCAAAAATCTTCAATAAAATACTGGCGGCTGGGCGCGGTGGCTCAAGCCTGTAATCCCAGCACTTTGGGAGGCCAAGACGGGCGGATCACGAGGTCAGGAGATCGAGACCATCCTGGCTAACACAGTGAAACCCTGTCTCTACTAAAAATACAAAAAATTAGCCGGGCGTGGTGGCGGCGCCTGTAGTCCCAGCTACTCGGGAGGCTGAGGCAGGAGAATGGCGTAAACCCGGGAGGTGGAGCTTGCAGTGAGCCGAGATCGCACCACTGCACTCCAGCCTGGGCGACAGAGCGAGACTCCGCCTCAAAAAAAAATAAAAATAAAAAAAAAATAAAATACTGGCAAACTGAATCCAGCAGCACATCAAAAAACTTATCCACCATGATCAAGTGGGCTTCATTCCTGGGATGCAAGGCTCGTTCAACATATGCAAATCAATAAACATAATCCAGCATATAAACAGAACCAAAGACAAAAACTACATGATTATCTCAATAGATGCAAAGGACCTCTTCAAGGAGAACTACAAACCACTGCTCAGTGAAATAAAAGAGGACACAAACAAATGGAAGAACATACCATGCTCATGGATAGGAAGAATCAAGATTGTGAAAATGGCCATACTGTCCAAGGAAATTTATAGATTCAATACCATCCCCACTAAGCTACCAATGACTCTCTTCACAGAATTGCAAAAAACTGCTTTAAAGATCATATGGAACCAAAAAAGACCCTGCATTGCCAAGACAATCCTAAGCCAAAGAACAAAGCTGGAGGCATCACACTACCTGACTTCAAACTATACTACAAGGCTACAGTAACCAAAACTGCATGGTACTGGTACCAAAACAGAGATATAGACCAATGGAACAGAACAGAGCCCTCAGAAATAATACCACACATCTACAGCCACATGATCTTTGACAAACCTGACAAAAACAAGAAATGGGGGAAGGATTCCCTATTTAATAAATGGTGCTGGGAAAATTGGCTAGCCATAAGTAGAAAGCTGAAACTGGATCCTTTCCTTACTCCTCATACAAAAATTAATTCAAGATGGATGAGAGACTTAAATGTTAGACTTAAAACCATAAAAACCCTAGAAGAAAACCTAGGTAATACCATTCAGGACATAGGCATGGGCAAGGACTTCATGTCTAAAACACCAAAAGCAATGGTGACAATAGCCAAAATTGACAAACGGGATCTAATTAAACTAAAGAGCATCTGCACAGGGAAAGAAACTACCATCAGAGTGAACAGGCAGCCTACAGAATGGGAGAAAATTTTTGCAATCTACTCATCTGACAAAGGGCTAATATCCAGAACCTATAAAGAACTCAAACAAATTTACAAGAAAAAAACAAACAACCCCATCAAAAAGTGGGCAAAGGATATGAACAGACACTTCTCAAAAGAAGACATTCATACAGCCAACAGACACATGAAAAAATGCTCATCATCACTCTCCATCAGAGAAATGCAAATCAAAACCACAATGAGATACCATCTCACACCAGTTAGAATGGGTCTTTTTGGTTCTATATGATCTTTAAAGCGGTTTTTTGCAATTCTGTGAAGAAAGTCATTGGTAGCTTAATGGGGATGGCATTGAATCTATAAATTTCCTTGGACAGTATGGCCATTTTCACAATATTGATTCTTCCTATCCAAGAGCATGGTATGTTCTTCCATTTGTTTGTGTCCTCTTTTATTTCACTGAGCAGTGGTTTGTAGTTCTCCTTGAAGAGGTCCTTGCATCTATTGAGATAATAATGTAGTTTTTGTCTTTGGTTCTGTTTATATGCTGGATTATGTTTATTGATTTGTGTATGTTGAACGAGCCTTGCATCCCAGGAATGAAGCCCACTTGATCATGGTGGATAAGCTTTTTGATGTGCTGCTGGATTCAGTTTGCCAGTATTTTATTGAAGATTTTTGCACTGATGCTCATCAGGGATATTGGTCTAAAGTTCTCTTTATTTTGTTGTATCTCTGCCAGGCTTTGGTATCAGGATGATGTTGGTCTCGTAAAATGAGTTAGGGAGGATTCCCTCTTTTTCTATTGATTGGAATAGGGACAATACTTTAAGACATTTTGTCCATCAGTGACAGACTGGATTAAGAAAATGTGGCACATATATGCCATGGAATACTATGCAGCCATAAAAATGAATGAGTTCATGTCCTTTGTAGGGACATGTTTGCAGCTGGAAACCATCATTCTCAGCACACTATTGCAAGAACTGAAAACCAAATACCACATGTTCTCACTCATAGGTGGGAATTCAACAATGAGATCACCTGGACACAGGAAGGGGATCATCACACACCGGGTCCTATTGTGGTGGGGTGGGGGAGAGGGATAGCATTAGGAGATATACCTAATGTATATGACAAGTTAATGGGTGCAGCACACCAACATGGCACATGTATACATATGTAACAAACCTGCACGTTGTGCACATGTACCCTAGAACTTAAAGTATAACAATAAAAATAAAATAAAATAAAATTTTATATAATTACCAATAAATTATTTTTCAGAAAAGGAAATTCCCACTCAATATAATGAAATCATGGATAGGAAAGTAACAAAAATGTTTGACATTTGCACCCCACTCTATGAAGACTGCTGAAACAAGTTATATGTATATTTCACAATGGTTAGTATGGTGCAAGCTATGTAATAGATACATAATACATATGCAATGGTTGATAAAGAAGAGCATACTTAACTGCAAACAGGGCCTGGGACAAACTATTGTAGCAAGAGGCAACATTCCCTTGGAAAATGTTTCGTCCCAGCAGAGAAGAAGGAGGAATATGGGGAAGTGGGTAGGGATGAGGACAAAAATAATGAAAAGAAGGAAAAAACACACACTACAAAGTAAATTGTGAAGACAGTAGGATGCGTTGAAGGGAATGCTGAAAGAGGGAGTTATTAATGATGGCAATGAAAGCAGCAGAAGAAAATCAAACAAAGGAGAACAAAGAAGAGGACTGCATAACCACAACATGTATGCAATCACCATTATACAAATCAGTAAAAGCACATATGACTGTATAATGAAAGTAAATAAAATAATTACATAACTTTTAAAAATGATAAGAAATGGAAACAAAAGTTTTACATAAGCCCCACGGAATGTTGCCCATGAGAATTTAGGGGTTTGTACATTTAGAAATAAAATGGAACGTGTCTACTCACCTGGGTGAAAGGGGCGATAGGCGAATATCCCTACAAGTTGCATATACTCGATGGCCCAGCAATTCTGCTTGGAATTGGAGTTTATCCTATAGACAGACTCATATATTAACTCAGAGTTACAAAGATGTATGTACAACATACAGAAAGAACATGAGAGTGTGATCTGATATGCGACCTTGTGCAGAACAAGAAAGAAAAGATGACAAAAACACAGTGGGCTGATGAGAGAACCCCAGAGCAGGAGTGAATATTGTATTAAATCCTGAGTTTATGTATGCATCTTGCAGTTTGGAATTTTATTTCCCTTGCTGTGAAGTTCCATGCTGCAAAATTTTACACATAGAGAAAAGTGTGAATCCTAGATATAATGTATACTTCTATTGTCCTGAATTAATCATTATTCTAAGCCAGTAGTAACCTATAAAATTCAGAGAAAAGCTATGTTACCTGCTTTTTCATCTGTTCTCTTTCCTACATAGATAATTTTCTTAAGAATAGATGTCAACATTTGAGCAAATAAGCTCTAATCTTACAGTAAATGCTTACCAAGTCCCTAAATCTTGACAGATCTTGAGCCTTTGGCTGTGTCTATGCTTGCCAAATCTCAATATTTAAAAATATCAAAGTATACAAATATTTTCCAATATTCCCTTAAATGCTTAGTGTAAATACAGAACTCATACTTTTACTGAGCACCAGAACCACAGGCTGAGTCAGACGGGGAATACAAAAGAAATAGAAAATGTGATATTTGAGGAACTCAAAAGGTACCACAGTGAACCTAGGCCGATGCTCTGTTTTCCATCCCTACATGACTGCCTCATCATAAGTAGCATCCCACAGCTACTCTTCTTAGACATGAGAGAATGCATGCAATCTCTTAGTTCAGTGCCTAACACATACTAAGTGATCATTTGCCCAGTTCATCTTCCTGACTCTAAACATATCATTTGACCCTCAGGCCTATAAAGAGTCTAAGCCTTTTGATGATCTGTCTTCTAGCTCTTTGCTTTCTAATGTATGGTTTGTGAATCAGTCGCATGGGCATCACTAAGATGACTTTAAGAAATGCAGAATCTCAGGCTCCACTCTAAACCTACTGAATCAGAACCTGGATTTTAGCAAGATACCCAGGTGATTCATATGCACAACAACAGAAGTTGCCAAACCTCACCAAATTATAATCAACCCAGATATTCAGTCTCAGTTGGTCTGGGCGAGCACAGGCATTATTTTCAAAATATTTTCAAAAGCCTCTCAAGTCATTCTAAGGTGCATCTAGGGTTGAGAATTACTGCAGGGTTTTGCTCATGTCACTCCATTTTCTACCCTTTTGATGGTAACTCTAGGTGAAAAACACTCTTTACTCAAAAGCAACTCAACTGTGTGTTTGCTATCTCATTTATTCATTCAGAAAATACTAGGCGATTTCTCTGTTCAAGGCACCATGACAGCTTCCTTAAACAGCATTGTAAACACGAATGACAATGCTCTGCTTTCATGAGTTTGCATTGTAGTATGAGAGAATGAGCAAATTCATGGGCAATTACATACAAGATAAGGATGAGTCATTTAGTAGCCGAACTACAGGGTGATGAGAAAGCAAACACAGAGGGCTCTACATGATTATAGAGTAATCAACATATTTTTCCAGATAAATACTTGAAAGCAAAACATCCAGATGAGTACATTCTTTATCATACTTTGTTCTCATACTGAAATTAAGATAGTTGTCCTCAAAAAGGTTTTCTCTGCTGAGATGTATCTGTAGTGCTTACCTAAGTACAATATGCCCCCCTACCCCATGGTGGCATGAGTATTTTACGAAAGAAGGAAATAGTAATTTTGCCTCATGAAAAGCTAATCAGTGCAGTATTTTTACCACTCAAAAGCTATTGAATAATTATAGTAAAATTTCTGTGAAGTCTTAGAATTCTTTTTTCCACCAATTGCTAGATTGGCTACTGTGACTGAATTGACTGCCCTGTTCAGTGGACATATCCAAGTATCTGCCTGTCACTTTGTGAATAAATCTTGTATTCATTTCGTTTCATGTTGTATACAATATGTATAAAAATAGTAAAACTTGAGTTACAAATGCCCTCACTGCCACACGATTTTCACAATTAACCAATTTAGTGAAGTTGTGATTAAAAGTCAAGGGCTTTATTGGGGGGAAAAGGCCTATTCCAATGGAGAGTTTGCGACTGGGAAGCTCTGAGGTCCTGGGTTCTTGGATTTCAGTTTCCTTATCTGTAAGTCGGAATAATAATAGTACCTATCTCATAGAAGTACTGTGAGGCTTAATCACTTGTGTAAAGCTTATAGCTCTGCCTAGAACAAAGTAACCTTCAGCATTAAGTGTTGTTGTTCTAGCTAATTGCAAATTCTCTGAATATATGAGTTCCAGTCAGTATTTAGAGTCAGAAGTTGAAAATGCCACATTTTTTTTTCTATTAAAGCCTCATACTAAAAATATTTCCTTCTATAGTGCAACATGTGAAATATTCTTTTTTTTTTTTTTTTTTTGACAAAGTTTCACTCTGTCACCCAGGTTGAAGTGCGGTGGCACAATTCGGCTCACTGCATCCTCTGCCACCCAGTTTCAAGCAATTCTCCTGCCTCAGCCTCTCAAGTAGCTGGGATTACAGGTGCCTGCCACCGTGCCTGGTTATTTTTTGTATTTTTAGTAGAGATGGTGTTTCACCATGTTGGCTAGGCTGCTCTTGAACTCCTGACCTTGTGATCCACACACCTCAGCCTCCCAAAGTGCTGGGATTACAGGTGTGAGACACTGCACCCAGCCCATGTGAAATATTTCAACAGCATCATTAGACAAGCTACTGAAAAGAAAAGCAGTATTGGAACAAATATTTGTGGAAGACTGTTACCCTGCTGACCACAGTAAACCTTATACTACTTTTTATATGTCTCAATGATCAATGATCATGTCACAAATGAGTCCTTGGTGAGGAGAAATAGTTCTTGGGTCTGGAGAGGCCATTAGTAACACATTTGGAGTCTTTCTTTAAGTCATGCATTTCCCATGATGTATAGATTTTAAGTTCATTTGGCTACCAAAGCCCTTTACTTAAATTAGCAAAGGATTGATTTAAAATAGTAATAAAAGTAAATGGTATCTTAATGAGCATCACAGTAATTGTATAACAGCTTAAGAACTATATTCATAGAAACAAGAGCACAAGAAACTGATTATGATCACAAATAAATAGTTATTAGCCATAGGTCAGACTTCCGTTCCTTTCTTTGTGTTTTTGGCCTTGGGGCCAGAATAGTTTCCTGTAAACAAAATAATTATTCTTCCTTATCTTCCTGTTCCTTTTGCTATATTAATACATATTTGGCATGCCCCCATATACTGTTTATGGCAAAATGAGATGAGTGAGCTAATTCAGATTAAATAGCTGACTTTCCACCCAAATCCCTTGCCAAAGACAAACTGAACTTTTAAAGGTTTGGCAATGTGAATTTATTTTTGCATTATTATTATTATTATTATTATTTTACTTGGAGGCATCATGGTATAATTTTACTTTCATGCATTTTGTAGTGGTTGGACATGTAAGGTTTTGGGGGAGTTTATTTAAGTTAGTGTAGTAGAATATTTATGTAAGGCATCTCATTTTTAAGCATTACAGAAGGGGATATCAGTGCATATGTAAATAATTCTATACATATTTTACATCCCTGATGCTGTTTTTAAAGCTTTTTGCAAATAAATATATATAATTATAATTTGTCAATTTACAATGATAAAAAAGCTTCCTTGAAATGTTGACTGTAGCCCAACACAAAGCATTCAATTACAAAGAAAGAAAAAGATCAAAATAGGCACTAATTTAGGACTGTGGACCAATAAACTTCAATCTTAGCTATAAATAAGATTGTTTCAGAAAAAAAGAGAGTCAGTTTTTTATTCTAACTCCCAATGTTTTCCCACAACCAACCAAAAATACGAGAATAGAAAATTGGATGGAATTACAGTACTAACAGTTCTACTTGATATGTTGTCTAAATAGACTTGAGTAGCCAGACACAAGTATCTTGAAACTTAATGCAAATAATTCAGGATCCGTGCCCTCAAAAATGTTATCATATGAGGTTAGGCAGCCCAGATAGGTCAATTAGTTAAAGTAATTTGAAGAACAAAGCCAACTCAGCTTGTGCTGTTCTTCTGTCTTATTTAGAAGTGGGGAGTTAAAATGTGCTGCAAAGTTGGCTTTGGTCATAGAGAAATCTTTTAACCCGCAGGAGTTTTTTCAACTTAGCTTCTATGAATCTTTGTCATCAACATTATTGTCTTCACCATCATCACAGCAGAAATTCAAGGATAATATTCATACCTCAAAAGATGTACTTCATACATTACTAACGAATTATCTATTGGCTCCTCCACAGAGATTTTCATAGATCAGTTTAAAAATTTTTTGCAAATTCCTTCTTAATTTCTTCATTGACCCACTGGTCTTTCCGGATCATATTGTTTAATTTTCATGTATTCATATAGTTTCCAAAATTTCTCTTGTTACTGATATCTAGTTTTATTCCACTGGGGTCAGAGAAGATGCTTGATGTTATTTAATTTTTTTGAAAGTTTTAAGACCCGTATTGTGGCCTAATATATGGTCTGTCCTTGAAAATGATCCATGTCTTGAGAAAAAGAATGTGTATTCTGCAGTCATTGGATGAAATGTTCTGTAAATATCTATTAGATCCATATGGTCTATAGTGCAGATTAAGTCCAATGTTTCTTTGTTGATTTTCTGTCTAAAATAATCTGTTCAATACTGAATGTGGGATATTGACTTTTCTAGGTATTATTTTACTGGGACCTATTTCTCTCTTTAGCTCTAATAATATTTGCTCCATTTATCTGGGTGCTCCAGTATTGGGTGCATATCTATTTACAATTATTATATTGCCTTGCTGAATTGATCCCTTAATCATTATATAATGACCTCCTTTGTCTCTTCTTATAGTTTTTGTCTTGAAATCTATTTTGTCTAATGTAAGTTTAGCTACTGCTGCTCATTTTTGGTTTCTGTTGCCATGGAATATCTTTTTCCATCTTTTTATTTTCAGTCTATGTGTATATTTACATGTGAAGTGTGTTTCTTGCAATCAAGGGGTCATTGAGTCTCATTTCTTTATCCGTTCAGAAATTCTGTCTTCTGATTGAAGAGTTTATTCAATTTACATTCAATGGTATTATTGATACGTTTGGACTTACTTCTGCTATTTTGTTATTTGTTTTCTAGTTGTTTCTGGTTTTCTCCTTCTTTCCTTACTTCCTGTCTTTCTTTTAGTGAAAGTGATTTTCTGTGATCGTATAATTTAATTTCTTCCTTTTTATTTGTTTGTGTATCCATTGTATGTTTTTTGATTTGAGGTTACCATGAAGCTTGCAAATACTCTCACGTGATGCATAATTTTGAGTTGATAACAACTTAACACTGCTTAAATAAACAAGCTAACAAGCAAGAAGAAAACTGTTGAAAACTCTACACTTTAACTTCATCTTCCCACTTTTAAATTTTTTGTTGTTTCTATTTATATCCTATTGTACTGTCTGTGTCTTCAAAAGTTGTTGCAGTTATTATTTCTGATTGGTTCATCTTTCACTCTTTCTACTTGAAATAATAACGGTTTACACGCCACAATTACAATGTTATAATATTCTGTGTTTTTCTGTGTACTTAACTATTGTCAGTAAATTTTGTACCTTTTTTAAATTCCTCAGCTTTTGTTTATCTGGGAAAGTCTTTATTTCTCCTTCATGTTTGAAGGATATTTTACCTGGATATACTAGTATTTTCAAATAGCCTGTCTTCAAGCTCACTTATTCTTTCTTCTGTTTGATCAATTTTTGTATTAATAGATTCTGATGCATTCTTGAGTATGTCAGTTGCATTTTTTCAACTCCAGAATTTTTTATTGATTCTTTTAAATTATTTCAATCTCTTTGTAAAAATGTATCTGATAGAATTATGAATTCCTTCTCTGTGTTATCTTGAATTTATTTGAGTTTCTTCAATTCAGCTCTTTTGAATCCTCTGTCTGAAGGTCCACATATCTCTGTTTCTCCAGGGTTGGTTCCTGGTGCCTTCTTTAGTTCATTTGGTGAAAACATGTTTTCCTGAATGGTACTGATACTTGTTCTTTTGGCCTTAAAGAGCTCTGTGTTTATTGTAGTCTTCATAGTCTTGGCTTATTTGTACCCATACTTCTTGGGAAGTCTTTGCAGGTATTTGAAAAGACTTGGGTGTTGTGATCTAAGCTGTATTTGTATTATGGGTCACAACAAGCCCATTAGCATTGTGCTTCTTTGCAGATTCATGGAGGTACCCTCCTGGTGGCCTTCGATAAGATCCAGAAGATTTCTCTGGATTCACAGGCAGAGATTCTCTTTCTTTTCCCTTACCTTCTCCCTAACAAAAGGTGTCTCTCACTCTGTGCTGAGCCACCTGATTCTGGGGGAGAGAGAGTAACACAAGCACAACTGTGGCCTCTACCATTGATACTGCATTAGGTCAGACTTGAAGCCAGCTCAACACTGGGTCTCACCCAATGCTTAGTGTAACCACTATCTGGCTACCACCTATGTTTGTTCAAGGCCCTAGGGCTCTACAATCACCAGGTGGTGAAGCCAGCCAGGCTTTTGTCCTTTTCTTCAGGGCAGTGATTTTTCCCAGGCCCCGGGTAGGTCTAGAGATGCCATCTTGGAGTTAAAAACTGATGTAAAAAAATTTATAAGTCTATCTGGTGTTCTATTCTACTGTGGCTGAACTGGCCCTCCAACCATGAGAAACAGTCTTTCTCACTCTTTCCTCCCCTTTCAACAGGCAGAGGAACCTTTCCCCATGGCCACCACTCCCACAGGTTCACAGGGAGTACTGACGGGCTACCACCAGTGTTCCCTTAAAGCCCAAGAGCCCAAAGGCTTTTCACTCAGCTTGTGGTGAATGCTACTTGACCATCCTTCAGGTCAATATGCTCCCCTACAACCCAGGGCAGGTCTACAAATGCCATTCAAGAGTAAAGGCCTGTACTCAGGGACCACAAGAGTCTGCTTGGTGCTCTACCTCACTGTGGCCAAGCTCGTACCTAAGGTGCAAGACAAAGTCCCCTTTACTTTTCTGTCTGTTTTTCTCAAGCAGAAGGATTTTCTCACCATAGACAGCACAGCTGGGAATGTTCTGGGTCTCACCTGAAGCCAGCATATCTGAGAGTTTCGCCCAATTCCTATGACTTACTACCTGGCTACTGCTGCTTGTTCTTTAGGGCCCAAGAACTCTTTAGCCTACAGGTGATGGATCCTGCCAGGACTTGGTCCTTCCCTTCAAGACAGCAGGTTTTCTTCTGGACCTGGGTATGTCTAGAAATATCATTCAGGAGCTAGGGAATGGAATGAGGGCCTCAAGATTCTAACTGGTGCTTGTACCCTATAGTACTCTGGCCGAGCTGCTATCCAAGATGCAAGACAAAATTCCTCTTTATGTTTCCCTCCCCTCTCCTGAAGCAGAAAGAATGGGTTTCTTTTGGAGTCACAAGCTGTGTTGCCTGGGCTTGGGGGAGGGGTGACAAAAGCAATCCATTAGCTGCCCCAGCTGGTGTCTCAGTAAGTCACGTGCTCCCCAAGTCCTCAAGTCTACTGGCTCTGAGCCCAGCTCAGCGGTAAGACTAGCAGTCTTTGTGGCCTAGCCTGCCTGTCAAGTTTAATTTGAGCCCTAAAGTATTTCAGCCTGCGGTCGTGAGGTTTTTCAGAACTCAAGTTCTAACCCTTGGAGTGAGCAATTCTCCTCTGGCTAGGGCTGGTCTGAATGATCCCTCTGTGAGGGCATCAGCTGATTTCAGCCCTGTTGTTGTGACAGGTCAGCGCTGAGTTCAAGGAAAAGTCTCACTTTGCTGTGTCCTCCCTCTCCCAGTCACACAGATTTTTCCAGACCCCATTGCCACTGTGGGGTTATGGGAGATGGGTAGCACTGGAAATTTAAGAGTGTCTTTTCTACCCTCTTCAGTGCCTCTTTCAGCACTATGAAGTTAAAACCAGATATTGTGTGGGTTTACCTGATTTTTGCTTCTTATGAAAGTTTTCTTCTGGTTCTTCCAACTAAGCCTAAAATAGTCTAAAATAAAAATTTACCTCCACATTATTACTTTATCCAGCTACCATTCAAATTTACATTTCTCTTTACTTCTAAACTTGTCAAAAACCAAGAGTTTATTTCCTACTACTTGCGTGTCGTTAGCACCCACTTTCTCCTTCGCACTTTGTAATCTAGCTTTTTCTGTGCAGATAGTTGAATCTGGTGTGCCTATGAGTGGGATAATCGTGGGGCTTTCTATTCTACCACTTTGCTCCACCCCTTCTCTGAAGTTTTTTTATTTTTTTAAACCTCTTCTAACACCTAATTTCATCTCCACCTTCAGATGATTACTACCTTCGTTACTGCAATATTGAAGCCATATAACATGAGAAAATATTTCAATCTCAGAAGAATTCTAGAATCAAAATCATTCTCTTTTCCTCATATTTCATCTCATGTAATGGATGGATCCTTCCTTCTTGCCAAATAAAACCTATGACACTTTAACTTTAGTGCCAACCCTACATCAATTATCCACTGCATTAGTTAGGGTTAGGTTCAACTGCAGGTGATAGAAAGCCCAAAACAACAGTGGTTTGAGCAAGATTGATTTCCACTAAGATAAATCTAAGCATCCCTGGACTAGTACATTAGCTCCATAATCATGAGGTCCCAAATCCCTAATATCTTGTTCTTCTATTCCCAACATAATGCTTTCACCACAAAGTCTGTCTCATAAACCAAGAACTACAGCTCTATCCAGTAAGTACACAGTCCAGACAACAGGAAGCAGAAAAAAGGACAAGAAAAGGGTACTCCTTCCTTTTCAGATCACTTTCTAGAAATGCACATATTACTTCTGCTTACATCCCATGGACCAGAGGTTAGTCATATAGCCAAAGCTAGCTTCCAAGGTGACTGGGTAATAAACCTTTGTGTGAGCTTAGACAAAATTTGATATTTCTATTACTAAGGAAGGAAGAGACAGATATTGAGGCATTATTGGCAGTTTCCATGGCACCCCCCCCCCCTTTTGATACTTATCTTTAGTCTATAATTTTCTTCTGGTTCTTCCAACTAAGCCTATAAATATCCTAAAATAAAAATTTCCTTCCACATAATTCCTTTCTCCAGCTACCATCCAAATTTACATCTTTCCTTACTTCTACACTTGTCAAAAACCAAAAATTTATTTCCTATTGCTTGCATTTTGTTACCACCCACTTTCTCCTTCACACTTTGTAATCTAGCTAAGACTCCAATTACTATTAAAACTACCTTCTTCTATGTCACCAGTGACTTTCTTATAAAATTCAATTACTTATTTGTCCTTGTAGTACTTGTTAAATATAAATTATTGCCATGGAATACACTATGGTAAAAACTAAATACACATGCCAAGTAAGTAGTTGGATATTAAAGGAGATAATCTTATTTCATGGATTTTGTGTTTTGAATGCAAATCTAAAATGGTTTGCTTTTAAGAGAGACATTTTGACTCAATAATGTATGTCATAATAATTTTTCTTGTGAAATGAATGCAGAGATAGATACTTTGGATATGGCTGCTTAGCCAAAACTAAATAATACTTCACACAAATATATGTGAAATTAAGTAATAAAACTTGCCAAAGGAAATGTTATATATAGCAAAGAATTTGGCACACATTATTTAACTTGTTTTTCAGATCTCTGGTTTTCACTTCAGTTGTCAATCTGCTTATATTTGTAATCTATTAGATTAGAGTCATTGGATTTTTGTTTCCAATGATTCTTTCACTTAACTTTGGCTTGACATGACTACTACACACAAAAATAGTAGGAGCAAAAGAGAATTGTTTTTTCTTACAGTGGAAAGGTGTATTTTCCTAAGTCTCTTCTTAAAACCTTGCAATGCCTGTGAGGGAAATAATGTGAGAAAGAAGGACTGTATGGACATATAAAACCACTATTTTTATAAGAAACCAAACTTTTTGGAGCACCTGGACTGCAAAGGTGAGCTACTGTAAATCTATCAAGGTAGAGGGCACAAACCATGGTTCAAAAGATATTTATAATGTCTAGCAACTGATTGTCATAATTAGAAATGTTTCTCTCTAACATCTCTGATCTCTGTACTTATGACTTCTGACTCTTATCCAGCAAGTATCACTGAACTTCACATTACTCAGTCTTTTACTCCATATGCTATCACTTGTCTGCCAATCTGGGCTCCTTTCTGCTTCATAGATTTATATCAACTTGAATTTAATTCATGTCTTCAAGTTCTTGACGTCAAAGTTGCACGTCATTTCCTCTCCTGTTTTCATTTCAGCATGAACATCATCTGACAATCCTGGGTTCCACAGCTTCAAGCATAGCAGTGTCCAACCCTGGACATTAGACCTATCTACAAAGATTTTAAAAATGTGTCAATGACCAGACCCTATCCCCAGTATTCTAATTTAAGTGGATTGAGATGGGGATAGGCATTGGTAGTTTTAAAGAGCTCCACAGGTCACTCTAATCTACAGCCAGGTTTGAAAACCACCAGTCTAGCTTCTGTTTCCATCCAAAATAACTATAAAGACTACTCAGGGAACTGCTCTATTACCCTCTCCTGGCACCAGGCAACACTGCCTTCAGTGGTTCCATGGAACTCCGTAAACTCAGATGCCACCAAGATTCAATTAGATATAAGATATCTATTTATTTATTCAACAAACATGTAACAAGTATTCACTCTTTTCTAAATAGTCAAAGAAAATTTGAATGTAGTCCTTTTCCTCCAGAGCATACATATTAGTGGAGTAGGCGGTGAGGAAACAAATAATTATAGGAACATGACAACTGCTTTGATAGAGACATAAGAGAAATACTATAGAAACACATAAGAGGGAGCAATTATCCCTCTGTAAAGGTCATAGAATACTTCCTGAAGTATATTTTAATCTTAAAAGAGTAAGCAGAAGTTTACCAGGAAGGCAAGAGAAGATAAGCACAAGGGGCAAACCAAGCAAAAACACAAAGAAAAGAAATTTCGTAGAAAGGTACATGGATGCATTAAATTTTGTATTTACTAATGGCATAAATTTGAAGAAAATACTAAGAATTTAGGAGTATTGTCAATGCTTGTTTTAAAAATATATTAAAATAATATCCAGTGAATGCGAAGTGCTATGACATTTTTGTAAACAAGATTAAATCACCTTGAATCTACCTATGGCATATTTATTTTTACTGTTGCTTCAGCTTATTAGCAAATTCTGTCACTTCAAGTTGTTTTCAAACAATTATGAAGCTCTTTGGGTTAGATTGTCTTTCTGTATGATTGGTTGTTATGAAATCTGTGTATTCCTTCCCTTTCAAGTCTCAGTGACTTATGTTTGATATGAATTGATTCCCACTTCCATCTAAAGAAACAATCTTCTATCTATAAGGTGCATGGCTCAGGACTTTAACTTTGTTAAGTATTCAAACCCTTGTTTAGTAACAAACTATTTAAAATTTTTTGTAACATGTTAATTTGACTATAGAAACATGCCCTAATAGGATTTATGATGTTTTGTCATTTGGTCCTGATCTCTGGGAACTTTATACACCACACTCTACAAAATGGCACAAGGCCCATTTGAAAGGCAACTGAGACAACAGTGAGAGTCACGCCTTACATACTTTCACACATCTCCTTTAAAATAAAAATCCCTGCCAGAGTTTTCCTGTTTTTACTTTCCAACTGGGCTTAGTGCTATATTACATTGAAAAATTCCAAGCTGAGTATTAAAAAGTTAAAAAATAACAGATGCTGGTGAGGTTGTGAAGAAAAGGGAATACTTATACGCTGTTGGTGGGAGTGTAAATTAGTTCGGCCATTGTGGAAAGCAGTTTGGTGATTTCTAAAAAAACTTAAAACAGAATTACCATTCCATCCAAGAATCTCATTACTGAGTATGTATCCAAAGGAATATAGATCATTCTACCATAAAGACACATGCGCAGGTATGTTCACTGCAGCACTATTTGCACTAGCAAAGAAATGAAATCAATCTAAATGCCTATCACTGGTAAACTGGATAAAGAAAATGTGGTATATGTACAGGATGGACTACTACACATTCATAAAAAGTGCAAGATTATGTGCTTTGCAGCAACATGGATGGAATTGGAGGCCATTATCTTAAGCAAATTAATGTAGAAACAGAAAACCAAATACTACATGTTCTCATTTATAAGTACGAGCAAAAACCTGAGTACATATAGACACAAAAATAGAACAAAAGACACCAGTGCTTACTTAAGGGTGGAGGGAGGGAGGATGGTGAGGATTATTATAAAAAATATATGTAAGAAAGGAAAAGCCAGCAAAATATTTCAGAAATAAAAAAAGAATGTAGGTGACAAAAATGAAAGATTATGAGAACCCAATAATAATTAGACCAACTTTAAGTCAAATTTTGCCCTAGATTTCACAGATAGAGGGCCAATGAGAGTTTAGTTATCTTTAGCCTCTTCCCAAATATCTACCTGACTTTTATCTTCCTTTTCTTACATTTCAGTTACCCAGTAGATTTCAATAGTTAACCACCATTGAACCTATTTAAACATAATTATAAATAGCTGATTTCATTGTAAGTATGCCATGTAAGAAGGTACATTCAACTACTTTCCTCCATGTGTAACAAGGCCATGTTTCCTTTTCAGCTTGCGTACATTTGAACAATAAAAAAAGAAAGGTGATATCCCAAAGATCACAGTAAACTTTAAATGCTCTCAAACGACTTCTATATAGAATCGCCAATGCAATAGGGTAATATTCCATGATTTTTATATACTCATCAACCTGTTTTTCTTTACCAGTAACAATGATTATAGAATTAAGAAATTAAGAATTATATTTTTTTATCCATACAATACTTAGTCATCACTTTCAACAATAGGGAAATATAAAATTGCAATGTTCTCAGGCCCCGATTAACTTACATTTGTTTATTTAAACTACCAAAGACTCTCAACACTGTGGAAGGTGTAGACAAGTACATTTCCTAGTATCAATAAAAATAATACTAATAACTTACTTTACATAACTTTTATAGAAAGTAACTTTTATGAAAAGCTATGTTAAGCAAGTTATAGTATTATTTATCTCCTTATGACCACCCAACAGTACTGTAGTTGGGAAAGAACTACTTTTCCCTACTTGATAAAGGTAACTAAAGAAAAGAGTCATTAAATGTCTTCCTGGACCTGAGACTCTGTGTTTTTTTTTAAACCTTCAATTGCTTCTTATGATTAAGAAAGTTTAAAAATTATTGAATTCAATAATCCACATACAGTTTTTAGCATGATTCTAGATGCATAGTATGTACCCAATAAAAGCTAGTATTAATTATATATATTACATATACTATTTATTACTAAATTGGTGGTCTTGTCACTAAGATGTGAAAGCTGATGTTTCCGGACAAGTTTAAGAAAAATACAAAAGCTTAACTGTAGGATTTGAAAGAGAATTGCTCAACATCTAGGTGGAGATCACATAACTTAATCAAGTGTACTGAAACCCAATAAGAACACAGAGTAAAATTCCATGCTTCAAATAATCATACCATGAAGTCAGTCTCTGCACAATGGCAGAGCCAATTCTAGGAATCTATGCTGAGAGAAAAATAATTTAAAATACAGAAAAAATTTTATGCACAATAATGATCATTAAAGTTTTCATGAAAGCAAACTGTTGGGGAAAAGGTAAACATATAAAACAAATTAATAAAGAAATAAGCCATTATGCGGTCATTAAAATATTATTTAAAAGAAATATACAACATAGGTAAATTAATAGTAGGTAATAATTCTAAAGTCTTCATACAAAATTATATTTCCAGGTAGGTGATGGAGTAAGACTGAGGAATAGAAGGCTCCACCTATAGTCCTCCCAACAAAGGACATTCATTTAACAGCTGTTTACACAATAAAGCACCTTCATGCAAACCAAAAACCAGGTGAGCACACAGGGTTCCTGATTTTAACTTCATATCACTGAAAGAGGCACTGAAGAGTTAGGAAAAACTGGGAGTGGAGCTCAAGCTCTAGAGTCTTGAGCTAAATCATATCCAGGGAATGATAATAACAGGTTTTTATCTATTGGCTTCAGGTGTGACCTGACACAGTCCTAGTGGTGGTGGCCATAGAGGTGCTTGGGTCACTTCACTTCCAGCTCCAGGTGGCTCAAAACAGAAGGAATCTTGAATCATGGATGCCACCTCTCCCCAAAACTCCAACAGCAGCATTGTGGTGGGGAGAGAGTTGTTGTGTACTGGAAAGAGGGAAAGTGCAGCAATTGTGAGTCATTTAACTCAATGCTGCTTTGTCATAACAGAAAGCAAAAATAGACCAAACTCAGCTGATGCACACCACAGAAGGGGCATTTAAACCAGACCTAGCCACAGGATTTTTTATCCCAGTGATCAAAACTTGAGTTGTTGCAAATCTCAGCACCAAAGACTAAAGTGCTCTGGGGAAACTAAATAAACATGAAAGACAGTCTAGGCAACAAAGACTGCAACTTCTAGGCAAGTTCTAGTGCTGACCTGGACATAGAGCCAGTGAGCTAGAGGGCACATGACCTACTGAAACTCCAGTCAGGATGGCTAAGGGAGTGCTGGCATGAATCCTCCACTAACCCCAGACTGCACCGTTCACAGCTCCAAAAGAGACTCCTTCCTTCCACTTGAGGAGAAGAGAGGAAAGAGTGGGGAGGACTTTTTCTTGCATCCTGAATAACACTCAGCCACAGCAAGATAGGACACCTGTTGTAGTTGTGCAGCCCACTTTTCAGTCCCTAGCTCCCTGATGACCTTGCTAGAAACACCCAGGTCCAGAAGGGAATGCACTTCTTTGAAGGGAAGTACCCAGTTCTGGCAGGATGCATCGCCTGCTAACTGAAGAGTCCTTGGACCCCAAATAACCAGAAGTGGTACCCAGGTACTATGTCAAGGGTGTTGGGTGACACTCTGAGACTTGCTGGCTTCAGGTGAGACTCAGCATATTCCCAGCTGTGGTGGTGAAGAGGTGAGATTTGTTTTGCTTGAAAAAAAAAAAAAAAAGTGATGGGAAAATAAAGGAGACTTTGTCTTGGTCCTTAGGTACCACCTCAGCCACAGGGGAGAAGAGCACCAAGTGGGTCCCTTGGATCCCTGATTCCAGGACATGGCTCTGAGATGGCATTTGTGGACCTTCCTTGGGCTAGAGGGGAGCCCATTGCCCTTAAGGGTGAGTACGAGACCAAGCAACCTTCACCACAAACTGACTAAGGAGCCCTAGGGCCTCCAGGGAACATCAGATGCAGTCTAACAGTACTCACTGTAGGCCTGTTGGGGAGTTGGCTGTGGGGTGAGGTTTCTTTGCCTGTGTTTTCATGGGGAGGAAAGAGTATGAAGGATTGTGTCTTCTGATTTGTGTACCAGCTCAGCTGCAGTACAATAGAATACCAGATATACTTCCAAAGTTTTTGACAGTAGTCTCTGGCTCCCAAATGGCATCTGTGCACTTGACAAAGGCCTGGGAGAACTTGACACACTGAAAGGAAGAACTCAGTCCAGGCTGGCTTTGGCACTTACTGATTTTAAACTCCAGAGCTTTGAGTGAGCATAAGTCATAGCCAGAGAATAATAACAGCAGGTATTTGTCTATCAGCATCACGTCCGACCTGACATAGTCTTAGTGGTGGTGGCCATAGAAGTGCTTGGGTCACTCCACTCCCAGTTCCAGGTGGCTCAAAGCAGAAAGAGAGACTCCATTTTGGAGGAAGAAAGGGAAGAGAACAAGAGTCTCTCTCTGTCGAAGATCATCAAGGTGATACCTCTATGAGTAAGCAAGAACAACAGTGTTGCTGGCTTGGAGATAAAGCAGATACAGCTTAGATCAAAACACCCAATTCCTCTTGAATATGTAGAAAGTAATCCCAAGAAGGATGGGTAAAAACAAGCCCAGACTGCAAAGACTGCAATAAATACCTAACTTTTCTATGGCTGGACAAAGAAAAATATTTGTGAGTATGAAGAACATACAGGAAAACATGATCCCAAAATATAAACTAACTAAGGTACTATGAACCAATGATGGAGAAAGAGAGATATATGAACATTCAGACAGAGAATACAAAACAGCTATTTTGAGGAAACTCAGAGAAATTCAAGATAACACAGACAAGGAATTCAGGATTTTATCACATAAATTTTAATAAGAGAATAAGATAAGTAAAATGAATCAAGTAGAAATTCTGGAGTTGAAAAATCCAATTGGCATACTGAAGAATGCATCAGAGTCTTTTAATAGCAGAATTGGTCAAAGAAGACTACCTCAAGATATTTAATAAATTTCCAAAGGTCAAGGTAAAGAAAGAATCCTAAAATCAGGAAAAGAAACAAATAACATACAATGGAGCTCCAATACATCTGATAACAGGCTTTTCAGTGTAAACCATACAGACCAGGAGAGAGTGATAAGACATATTTAAAATACCAAAGGAAAAAAAAATACCCTTTGCTCTAGCTCTAGAATATAATATCCAGCAAAAATATCCCTCAAACACGAAGGAGAAATAAAAGCTTTCCCAGACAAACAAAAGCTAGGGAATTTTATGAACACCAGACCTTCCCTACAATAAATGCTAAAAGGAGTACTCCACATAGAAAGAAAAGGACCTTGATGAGCAATAATCAATCATCTGCAGGCATAACTCACTGGTAACAGTAAGTACAGAGAAAAACACAGAATATCATAACAGTGTAACTATGTAAAGTATGCTTATTTTAAGAAGGAAAACTAAATAATGAAACAGTAAGAAAACTATAGCAACTTTTCAAGACATAGTAAAGTAAAATATAAATAAAAACAACAAAATGTTAAAACAAGAGGACAAAGGAAAATCCTAGGACCAAATGGCTTCACTGCTGAATTCTACAGCACATTTGAACTAATACCAATCCTATTCAAACCACTCTGAAAAATAGAGGAAGACAGAATACTTCCAAACTCATTCTATGAGGCTAGGATTACCCTCATAATAAACCAGAAGAAGAAACATCAAAAAATAAGACTATAGGCAAATATCTCTGAATAATATTTATGCAAAATTCCACAAGAAAATACTAGTAAACTGAATTCGACAATACATTAGAAAGATCATTCATCATGACCAAGTGGGATTTATCCCTGGGATACACAAATGGTTCAACCTATGCAAATAAATCAATGTGATATCAACAGAATAAAGAAAAAAAATATGATCATTTGAATTGTTGCAGAAAAAGCATTTGATAAAATTCAGCATCTCTTCATAGTATAAACCCTCAATACACTGGATATAAAAGAAACATCTCAACAAAATAAAATCCATGTACAATAGATGTACAGCTAATATAATACTGAATGGGGAAAAGCTGAAATCCTTTCCTCTAAGATATGGGAGATTATAAGGATACCCACTTTCATCACTGTTATTCATCATGACATTGGAAATCCAAACTAGAACAATCAGAAAGAAAGAAAGGGCATCAAAATTGCAAAGGAAGAAGTCAAATTATCTTTGTACATGATATAATCTTATTTTTATAAAAATCTAAAAAGTCACAAAACAACAATTAGAACTGATGAACAAATATAGCAAAGTTGTAAGATACAAAATCAACATACAAAAATCAGTAGCATTTCTGTATGCCAACAGTTGAGAAAGAAATTACAAAGTAATCCTATTTACCATAGCCCCACATAAAACTAAATACCTAGAAATTAACCAAATAAGTGAAACATTGTTATAATGTACACTATAAAACATTGATGAAAGTAATCAAAGAGGACATAAAAAAATTTCATGTACATGAAATGGAAGAATCAATATTGTTAAAATATTTATACAACCCAAAGCAATCTACAGGTTCAATGGAAAACCTATCCAAATACCAATAAAAATTATTCAGAATAATAGAAAAAAAAATCCAGAAATTTATATGGAACCACAAAGCTATCTTGAGTAAACAGAACAAAGCTGGAAGAATCACATTACCTGACTTCAAAATATACTACAGAGTTGTGTTACCAAATGGTGTGGTGCTAGCATAAAAACAGACACACAGACTAATAAAACAGAATAGAGAACCAAGAAACAAATCCACACATCTACAATGAACTTTGTCAACCAAAATGCCAAGGACATACACAGGGACAAGGACAGTCTTTTCAATAAATGGTGCAGGGAAAACTGGATATCCATAAGCAAAAGAATAAAACTGGAAAACTTAAATCTAAGAACTCAAAGTATGAAAGTAGTTAACGAAAACTTAGAGAGAAAATCTCCTGGACATTGTGCTGGGCAAAGATTTCTTGAGTAATACCTCACGATCAAGGCAACCGAAGCAAAAATAGACAAATGTGATCACATCAAGTTAAAAAGCTTCTGCACAACAGAGGAAAGAATGAAGAAATTGACAGTACAACCCACGGAATGGGATAAAATATTTGAAAACTACACATCTGATAAGTAATTAATAGCCAGAATATAAAGAGTTCAAACAACTCTATAGGAAACAATCTAATAATCCAATCTAAAAATGGAAAAAAAGATGTCAATAGACATTTCTCAAAAGAAGACACACAAATGAAAAACAGTCATATGAAAATGTGCTCAAAATCATTTATCATTAGAGAAATGTACATCAAAACTACAATGAGATATCATCTTACCCCAGTTAAAATGACTTATATCCAAAAGATAGGCAATAATAAACACTGGCAAGGATGTGGATAATAAGGCACCTTTTTACACTGTTGGTAGGAATGTAAATTGGTACAATCACTATGGAGAACAGTTAGGAGGTTCCTCAAAAAACTAAAAGTTGAGCTACCATATGATCCAGCATTCTCAGTGCTGTGTATATACCCGAAAGAGAAGAAATCAGTACATTGAAGAGATATCTGCACTGCCATGTTTGTTGCAGTACTGTTCACAATAGTCAAGATTTGGAAGGAATATAAGTGCCCATCAACAAGTGAATGAATAAAGAAAATATTGTACTTATCTACAACAGAGGACTAGTCAGCCATAAAAAAGAGGAGACTCTGTCATTTGCAACAACATGGATGGAACTGGAAGTCACTGTGTTAAGTGAAATAAGGCAGGCACAGAAAGACAAAACTGATATTCTCACTGATTTGTGGGATCTGAAAATCAAAACAATTAAACTCCTGGAGATAGAGAGTAGAAGGATAGTGACCAGAAATTGGGAAGGATATTTGAGGAGTAGAGGGTATGTGGATATGTTTAATGGGTACAAAAATAAAGAAAGAATGAATAAGACCGTATTTAATAGCACAACAGGGTGACTATAGTCAATAATAATTTGGTTGTACATTTTTAAATAACTAAAAGAGTATAATTGGGTTGTCTGTAACACAAAGGATAAATGCTTGAGGGGATGGGGACCCTATCTTTCATGATGTGATTATTACACTTTGCCTGCCCTTATGAAAACATCTCATGTACCCTATACATATATACACCTGCTATGGACTCACAAAAATTAAAAATAAAAAAAGTTTAAACTTCTACTTCTAATGTAATCTCATTCAGGTATGAAATGTATAGAAAAAGAAGGAGATATTTCCAAATATTATTGTGGCTATTTACAAGGTTTTGAATATTGGGTGCTTCCACTTTTTTATACTTTTTAAAATTTTGTAGAATTTCCACAAAGTACAGAATAAAAAAATGTTATTTCTTAAGTAAATGAATAATGCGAGAGATCATCTTGTTTCCTGCCACCATATTAGCTTTGCATGCTCTGTCTCCATGATATAAATACATGAATGGTTCTCCCAATTCCATGATATTGGAGCCACATTTGCATTCAGTATTGACCAAGGCAACCTCTTTGGGCTTTTTTAAGGAGCCAGTATGTTCAAAGTATAACCTGGCTTCAGTCTGAATATTGCAAGCAGAAATAGATGGAATATTCAAATACTTGATTAACTTTTAAAAAAAATTAAACAGCTCTTCTAGTAATGTTCAGATCTGCATCCACCATCTGAATTTTGGTGCTGTTGTGCTAAGCACACAGATGGTCTCTCAGTTGTCTGCCTTTCTGATTGCTCCGAATCAAAATCTGCTTCCACTAAAGCCAAAAGCAAAGCTAGTAAATTACTGTTTACCCTATTGAGATATGATAAGGAAGAAGCTGTGATAATGTCCTATGCACACTGGTGCTCTTCAGTTAGTGTTATCCGACTCCAAAGTAAGTAAATTGAATGGAACCAAACAGAGCTATTGAAGGAAATTGCCTTCAGCTGATATTTTATAATGCTCTGTCTTGTCTTCAAGGTCTGTGAATATGGTTAATTCAAATCTTAAGGCCAAGTTCAGAAAAGTTCCAGCTCATCAGAAAGCTCCCAGAAAAACCTGGGCAAAAAGAAATTGGCACATTTCAATCTGTATTACTATCTAACTGAACTCCGCACCTCCTCAGTATTGAGTTATTTAATGCATGTGAAAGAAACTCTCTCTTATCTATTTTCTTGCTGGATCTTCTGGAGAAAAAAAAGTCAGCTTCTGAGGAATTCATTTAAGGAATATGGCTACATTCATTACTGTGTAAAAGTAGTGAGACCAGAGGAAAATTGCATACTTCGATTTAGCTGATACGGCTCAACAAAAGATTAAAAGAAATACTTGGAACTCAAGCCATGGGAGAAGCAGATAATGAGAAGTGGAGCAGAGAATATGGCAAAAATAGCATATATCATATTGGTAGCTTAGCAATAGTTAGCAGAGAAGCTTGAAGGGTCATATGGGTCTGGAGAATGCTACTACTCAGGGTCTTGAGGATTTTCAGGCATTTTCATTTACTCAGTCCAGTGTAGCTGAAAAGGGAATAGAGTTCTAGTCCAAGTTGTAAATGAATAATAGAAAAATGGAACTACTCCCTCAGTAAAGCAAAGAAGGATATTGACTGCAAATAGGTTGGAATTAGGTCATTCACATTACCTGATGTATCCAAGGATAGCTAATGGTTGACTACTCTTACTGTGTATTTCATCGGCTTTCATAAAGCTGGCACCTCAAATGCCCTATTTTACTTGCAGCAAATTATTTTTGCTGCACTCATCCCAACTAGCCAGCATATACTATTGCTCATGACTCAGTAGTGAGGAAAGAAGTCAGTTATTGGCGGAATCTTCTGGTAGCTGCAGCATGAGTGAACATAGCTCAGGCTGGCAGCTGGGACATTTTGCTATTTACCATAGATCGGGGCTAGGAGATGCACAACCTTATATCTCATTCTATGCAGAATACTTATAGTGTCTTTTCATCTAAAAATAGTTGCTCTCTTTCAGTGACTACACCCAATTTTAAGAATCATCAGTCTTCTCTGTTATTCCTCCCCATCAAAGTAGGATGCTATCTATAGTGTGGAACTCTGATAGTAGATGCATTCTCCTCATACCAATGAAAGTCGCGTCTGAATAAGTATTCATAAAAATTAGTTAAATTAAACCTAAACCTTGGATTACACTTTTCCCAGAATTAGATTCATCTATTTTAAGAAACAGCAATATCCTCTTTTATTCTAACAAGCAGAGTGATCATGAGCACATCATTTCACTTTTTATGGTCTTAGTTTCTTCATCTGTAAAATAAGAGGATATGAATAGGTGATGTCATTGTATGATTATATGAATAGAGATACAGAGGTGAAATTTAAAAATGGCATTCTGATTCTTTTATGCAAATTGATGACAAAACTAAATAAATCAGAATTTTCAGTGAGTCTGATACTTGCTTTCATGTACATAACATGTGGAAGGACATTGTCAACCATGGTCTGGTCCTTCCCTGCATCTTCAACTCCATCTTAGGCTGCTTCCAGACATAGATTTTATTTTAGTTATATCAATCTAACTATAGGACATCACATACAATATTTTCATGAGGGGGACCTACCCTGAAACTTATGGCCTGGAGGAGCAGAGAATGGTATTGGATTATAGTGGACAACCTCAATCCCAAGAAAAAAGAGGAAGGAAGATTCTAGGCCACATATATCCAGCTTCTACTGAAAAGTTTGGTTGGAATAAAAGGTGGGGTCAGTTGAGTCCTAGCCTTGGGTCCTCTGTTGAAAGTCAATGGGTGTGGGTTTTCAGCAACATGATTCCTGTTTGCCCACTTATCTTATGTTTTTGTTATTGTTGTTGTTGTTACTAAATGCTACTTTCCAGGTCTGATTGCACACTATTCTTTAAAGCTACAAATCCCTGTAAGTAAAGGCAACTGTTTGTCAAGTCAGAAGGTAAGAAGAAAGGAAGAGGGCACAAATATTATTAAGGCTTTTGTTGTTGTTGTTCCAGGGCCTTTACTGAGCAGGGAAGATACATTCTAACAGTCTTGTCCCAGAGATAATTATTTGGATTAATAACTAGGAGATGAGGTAGAAAGTTTTGTGCTTACAAAGCAGTTCAGTATTTAGTCAGTTTTGCATCGGGGCTTGAAACATTGTTTCTATTTTATTGACTGGCTATTTAATCAGCACCTTTGTGGTACAGAATGCATCTAGAATACTGGTGGCTTTGATTACAGTTAGTTCCAGAAGGAACCTTAGGGATTGTCTAGTTTGACATTTTCAGTTGTCATAATAGGTATCTATCTTGTTAATCGCTGTTTCTGTAACACCAAGTACAGTGCCTGGCACATACTAAGTGCTCAATATATGTTGAATTTGCAAGTAAGGAAACTGACTTCTAGTATGATTAGTTATAAGACTAGCTAGTAGAAAAACTGGGGCCAGAATCTAGGTCATCAGCCATCCAGTCTTGCTACAACTTCTTTCTACACCACATCTGCATGGTGACTTAAAATGCAAGTCAGAGTTTGAATATGGGCACAAATATTCAATGATGATGCTTTATTAATGATACTTAATGGTTAGAAGTATGGCTCTGGAGGCAGGCTGCCAAGGTGCAATATAGGCATAGCAACATATTCAGTCCCATAACCTTGTGCAAGTTACTTAACCACTCTGAGGCAGAATTTCTTCATCAGCAAAATGGAAGAATAGTATCCACCTCACAGGGTTGCTGTAAGAATTAAAATAATGAATGCATGTAAAGTGCCAAGAATCTTGTATGGTACATAATAAATGTAAGCTATTATTACTGATTATTGTTCCTGCTATTATAGTTGATAATTCTATCTTTGGCCGCTTCACATGTATTCTTCTCTATTTGAAGTTTGAATAGTAAAATGATGTAAATGGGCATTTCTCAAACTCATTTTTGTCTTAAAGGTTACAAAGTTACACTTTGGTACTGACATTACAGGATCCCAAATGCTACTCAAGGCATATCAGGTAGCCTTTCATTAGATTATTTGTATGAATCTGGTCTTGGAAAATGAGACATAATTAACCAGAGCTTGTCAAGTTGATAAAAATCCCAAGTCTTAATTATTTACAAAAACCCAAAATGGAAAGAAACCTTACAACTTTTTCTTTGAGTTTGATATTTGAGGTGGAAAATTTGTCTGGATGTCTACTCTGTATAAGTCAACCACACCCAAAAGTAAGAAGTGATAAAGTAATTTTGGCAGGTGCTCGATGTCAAACTTAGGTGAATGAAAATACAGATTTCCTTTCTCTGACTAGGAGACAGAAAATAAATGAGAATATTCTGGAATATAGAGAGATTACAGCAGGCTTTGAGACATATGTCAATAAAACAATGGGAAACAACTAAAAGTAGGGATTAGAAGGTCCACTAAGTATTTACCTGTCTGACTCTGATATCTGAATGGCTAAAAACTAAGTGAAAAAAAAAAATCTCCAATGAAGTCAACTTCAACAACAGTTTTCACAGATCATTTAGCAGATTTTCCGGAAGGCTTTGAAATAATACTAGCTGTGGCTAACACAATTGAAATGTAAAAGTAGAGTGGCTTTCCAGAGCTCCAGTGGCACAATTGGTTAGCCCATGGTAGTTATGTGAAAATAGAGTGGCTTTGTTCCACTTAAAAATCCTTCGAGCACATGTAAATTTCAACACCTGATTTCACCGCTATGTCACCTCTGTGCTGAAAAGGAATTACTTCCTGGAAGAAGGTATGGTTCACGTCTCACGTTCTTTGTTTAAAATTTTTAATTTTCATGGGTACATAATAGGTGTATGTATTTATGGGGTATATGAGATATTTTGATATCAGCATGGAATGTATAATAACCACATCAGAGTAAATGGAGTATCCATCACCTCAAACATTTATCTTTTGTTTTACAAAAAATCAAATTATCTTTTAGTTATTTAAAAATGCACAAATAAATTATTGTTGACTATAGTCACCCTGTTTTGCTATCACATACTAGATCTTATTCAATTTTAAATTTTTTTTTATCCATTAACCATCCCCACCTTCTCACCCTCTGCACTACCCTTCCCAACCTCTGGTAACCATCCTTCTATTCTGTATGTCCGTGAGTTCCATTGTTTTAATTTTAACTCCCACAAATAAGTGGGGAAAGGCAAAATTTTTCTGTTGCCTGCCTTATTTCATTTAACATAATGACCTCCAGCATCATTCATGTTGTTGCAAATGACAGGACCTCATTTTTTTTATGGCTGACTGTGTACATGTGCCACACTTTATCCATTCATCCATCTGTGGACACCAAAGTTGAGTCCAAATCTTGGCTATTGTGAACAGTGCTGCAATAAACATGGGAGTGCAGATATCTCTTTGATATACTGATTTCCTTTCTTTGGGTATATACCCAGCAGTGGGGATTGCTGGATCATATGGTAGCCCTAGTTTTAGTTTTCTGAGGAAATGCCAAACTGTTCTCCATAGTGGTTGTACATTCCCACCAACAGTGTATAAGGGTTCCCTTTTCTTTACATCTCTGTATTTCAGACAAAGTTTATTGCTGAGGCCCATCTATTCTCTGAACTGGAAACAAACTTTTCAGAGAATTACCAGAGTAGGAGATGACTCCACTTTACTGATATCATCATTGTCTTTTTAAAGATATGCAGCAACTATGACTGTGAAATGCTATACCTTTTCCTAGACAGCTGTTCTAGGCTCTGTTCTCTAAGAGAATAACCTAAGATGTCATAGAGACATCTGAGTGTAGTGGTAACAATATCAGATAGAGAGATTCAAGTATTGATTCTTCTGTTTACTAGATGCTTGACCTTGGAGCAGATAATTTGTTTTATTTTCTGCCTTATATTCCTCAAAATGAAAGATGTCTTACTAGTAATTGCTAAAGTATTTTGTAGTCTATGTAAAATAGCTGATTGCTACTGTTACAGGAAAGGGGTCTCCATCCAGACCACAAGAGAGAGTTCTTGGATCTCATGCAAGAAAGAATTCAGGGTGAGTTCACAGTGCAAAGCAAAAACAAGTTTATTAAGAAAGTAAAGTGCTAAAAGAACAACTACTCAGTAGACATAATAGGGCATTCCAAAAAGTAAGAGGAGGAATGTGTCCATCCTAGGTACAATGCATATATATACATATTATATATATGATATATACACATATATATACATATATAGGATAAAATTTATGTGGAGATGTGCTCTGCTACAAGGTTTTGTGATAAAGGATTAATTTCCTTAATTACTATATTTTACAAGAATCAATATTATTATTTTTAAAGCAAAATTAGGAATGCATTTGTTCTCAAGATACTGGGATATCTGGACACTCCCAAGTCTGGGTCTAGTTAATAAACATTATCAATCTGTTCTCTTAACTGTAAACATCAAGAGGCTAAGAATACTTAACTTTCTGGGAATGCAGCCCAGCAAGTCCCAGTCTCATTTTCCTAACCCTCACTCTGGTTTGAATGCCTCCGACATATTTCTTCCCTCCCTTTAGAAGAGGACCCTTAATCCTAAGGGTTGCGGAAGGACAGAGATCCGTCTTCTGTAACTTCTTCAGGCTGAATAGGAGCAATGATATTCCTGCCTAACTATTGGTCTTTTGCATTCAGGGTAGAGAGGAGCTCAGTCAGAAAGCACTGGCATGGTGAAGGTCATTTATAAGCTCCAACAAAAGGTGATATCTAGAAGATTAATAAATGTCCAATTTAAGAAAATGTTGAGTGAGCTTGTCTTGCATTCCTACATGAAGAGTACAATCACAATGTATTCCACAACAGCAAAGTAAAATAAGTAAAATTATTTTAAGTAAACTAAACAGGAAGGCTTTCCAAGAACTGGGCAGTTGTTGGAACTGAGTCAATATAGGTTCGATTGACAGCGCATCAGTGGCAGAGATATGAGTGTCTAAAGCTTTCATAGGCTGGGTAATATTATGTGAATAGTCTGGAACATACACACAACATTTGATTTTGGTCAAAGCACAAGTTTTCCCTTGGGCTGCCATTAAAATGTCCAAAGCCATATAGTTTCATAAGACTACTTGCCTAATCTGATAAGTTTCCTCAGTTAGGAGGGTAAGGACATGGAATGTATTATTGAAAGCTGGAGCCATGTGCTTGGGCAAAGCTTCAACTTGTAACTCAATACTGATTGTAGCTGCCTGTGGGGAAAATACAGCCATCAGATAGAACCACCAAGATGTCCATTTTTGTTGCCTATGATGAGCTTTTATAATTTCCCAGTTAGATGGGAGAGCATCCAGTTTGGTGAGGATACATCCCGGGAGATAAGGGTGACTTCACATATACCCTCCAGTTTAGTTATAAGGTACGTATGACCAGCCATGAGTTCCACAAGCCCATAACCATCCCCAAGGAGAAGGGTAGTCACTTATTTTTGGAAAATTATCTTGCCATCCCATCCACATCTGGTCTGTGAAAAGAAGGTTCTGATTTCATTGTTGAAGTGGCAGCCATCCCATAGCATGGGTTTCAGTCTGAGGGTGACTATTATTGTGTCTTTCAAAACATGGAAGCACTTTGCCTGATACCTGCACTTGAACAGCTGCCATTCTCCCATGTTCATCATATATTGCATAACCTAAAGCTGAGGTAGAGTTTAGCTGTTTTCTGATTAGATTAAAAAGGTCCCAAGTTCTGTGTGGCTATGATACATGCAAAAACTGGGACTACGTTGATAATGTTCAGTTTACCAATCATAATAAAATCCCCATAAACTAAGGTTGGCTTGTTGAATATGCCAGGGCAACCCAGAAGTGGAGGAAAGTGGCAATTCTCCACACACCCAACAGTTTGTATGATTATGTAGAGAAGCTAAAGTCTTTGCCCACTCAGTAAATAAGTTACTCTCTGCATGATTCCAACTTATACCCAAAAGTAGAATGCCAATCCATATCTTTGTGTTACACATCCCTTTCGATTCTTCTAACAGGAGTTTGAGGTCACTGGTTGGCTCACAGGAATAAATAGGATCAGTCTCTTGTGTTTTGTCAGCCTGTGGGACTTCATAAGAGACAGGTTTAATTTGAGATAAGTGGACCCAGCTGTTTATTTCTAGTAGTTTACAGTTGGGGTACTAAGGACAACTTGATAGGGCCCCTTCATTTTGGGGAAAGTTGATCTGCTGGGGATCCTTCCTTCCAAGTTTTTAATAGGACTCAATGCCCCAGCTGGATTGTAACAAGATTCTCTTCCTTAGTAGGGGAAGGAAGTCTTTGATTTCCATACTCAAGGGCACCTTTTGCACTTGTCCTAAGTTGATTACATAATTCTGTAACTTGAAAATATCTATATCTATTAGGAGGTCTGTAGTTAAGAAAGGCTTTCCATACATTATTTCAAAAGGGCTGCGCTGCAAATTTCCCTTAGGAGCCACTCAAACCTGTAACAAAGCTACAGGCAATAAAGATAGCCAAGTTCATGATGTTCCTTGGCATAGTTTAGCAACAGTCCTTTTAAAAGTTTAATTAGCTCTTTCTACTTTCCCTAAAGACTGTGGCCTCCATGCCAAGTGAAGGCAGTGCTGAATTTCTAGGGCTGAAGATATGTTTTGGGTAATTGTCATTATAAAAGATGGACCATTATCATTCTATAAGCTCTTAGGCAGCCCAAATTTAGGAATCATTTCCTTTAATAGGAGTTTAGAAACCTAAATTGCCTTTTCAGACCCGGTATGAAAAGCCTTGTTCCAACCAGTAAAGGTGTCAACAAGTGTTAACAAACATTTAAACCATTTACATGGGGGCCTCTGAGTATAATCTATTTGCCAATCTTCACTAGGGTACGTTCCCCAATGCTGAACAGGCCTTACTAAAGGAGGAAGTAAAGATTGGTTATTTGGGTTATTCCAGGCACTTAGTTCACAGGCCTGAGTTAACTACTTTACTGTTTTAAGTAAGCCTTTTTTAATAAAAAGCCGAGACATCAATAGAAACAGAGTATCTCTTCCTAAATGAGTAGAGTCATATAAATGCTTAACTATTTTCCACTGATTAGCACCAGGTATCAACAGCTTGTTGTCATTGATAAGCCAGCCAGAAGAATCTGAAATTAAACCCCAACCTTTAGCCCATTCTTTTTCCTTTTCAGTATATCTTGGTTCTGTCATTACTATGGCTGAAGGCACTAACATGCAAACAAGTCCAAATGGCTCCTTTAACGCTGCTGCCTTAGCTGCTGCATCTGCAAAGGAGTTTCCCTTAGATATCCTAGAGTCTCCTTTTTTTTTTTTTTTTTAATTTATTTATTATTATTATACTTTAAGTTGTAGGGTACATGTGCATAACGTGCAGGTTTGTTACATATGTATACTTGTGCCATGTTGCTGTGCTGCACCCATCAACTCGTCATTTACATCAGGTATAACTCCCAATGCAATCCCTCTCCCCTCCCCCCTCCCCATGATAGGCCCCGGTGTGTGATGTTCCCCTTCCTGAGTCCAAGTGATCTCATTGTTCAGTTCCCACCTATGAGTGAGAACATGCGGTGTTTGATTTTCTGTTCTTGTGATAGTTTGCTAAGAATGATGGTTTCCAGCTGCATCCATGTCCCTACAAAGGAAGACACATGCACACGTATGTTTAGAGTCTCCTTTTTGATGCCCTCTGCAATGGATTGCAGCTACTTCCTTGGGAAGCAAAACAGCATCTAATAGATTCAGAATTTCTAAGTGATGTTTTATAGGGGAACCCTTAGCAGTTAGGAGTTTTCATTCCTTCCAGATTAGCAGCATGAGCATGAAGTACCAGACAGGCATACTTAGAATCAATGTAAAAGTTGATTCTTAAGTCCTTTCCCAATTTCAGGGCTCTAATAAGAGCTATTAATTCTTCCTTTTAAGCTGAGGTAGAAGCTGGTAAGGCCTGAGATTCACTTACCTCGTGTTGACTCATATCCAGATCCTGTTTCCCTGATGCACAAAGCTACTTCCATCTGTAAATCATTCTACCTCAGGATTATATAGAGGCTCATCCTTTAAATCCAGCCAGCTGGAGTAAACTTGCTCCATAACTTGTATACAAGAATGATCTAGGGTAGGGTGCCTGTGGATTCAGGTAAATAGGTAACTGAATTCAAAGTCTGGCATGCTTTAAGAGTTACATCAGGAGTGTCTAGCAACAAAGTCTGATATTTCAATAAGCATATCCCTGTCATCCACTGGTGTCCTTTGGCTTCTAGGACTCCTTGTACTTGGTGTGGGATTAAAACCTCCAGATGTTGTCCTAAAACCAGTTTGTTGGCTTCATCTACTAAATGAGCAGTTGCTGCCACTGCCCTGAGGCATCCAGGCCATCCTGAAGTTACATAGTCTAATTGCTTAGAAAAATAGGTCACTGTTAGAGAATATCTCCCATCTCCTATACAAGGACACCTAGGGTGGTTCCTTGTTTTTCAGCTACATAAAGGAAAAGTGGCTTATCAAGATTAGGAATTCGCAGGGTTGGAGCTGATCCCAATTTCTCCTTGAGAGCATTAAAACTTTTTTGCAGTTACTATCCCATTCAAAAGGATCTACATCTGCTCCTTTCAGAGCCTCATATAAAGGCTTGGCTATATGCCCAAATGCGGGCACCCATAAATGGCAGAATTCTGCCATCCCTAGGAAAACTCACAGCTGCTTTCTAGTTTGGAGTTGTGGAATACTTAAGATAGCTTCACTTTATTCTGGCACTACTGCTCAGGTGCCAAGGGTTAGGACAAATCCTAAGTATTTAACCTCTTGAGTTGAAAACTGGGCTTTATGCCCTAAGATGCTATACCCATTAGCTGCCAGAAAATTTAGAAACCTGATGGTATTTTCATCTGAGTCTCTTTTGGTTGGGCTAGCAATCAACAGGTTATCTACATATTGAATAATAGTGCCCCAAATTCAACCAACTGGTGCATGCACATGATTTTCCTTTCGGTCGGGGGTCTCTTCAGTATCATCCCTTCCGTGGTTCACCAGAAAGATGTTACAGAGTCTCGTACAAGAAAGGATGCAGGGCCTGTCCATAGTGCAAAGCAAAACAAAGTTTATTAAGAAAGTATAGTGAAAGAACAGCTACTCCATACAGAGGAGGGCATTCCCAAAAGTAAGAGAAGGAATGCATCCACCCTAGGTACAAGGCTTGTATGTGTATATATATACACACACATATATACAATTATATATGTGTATATATGTATATATATGTATGATAAAAAAGATAATGGGGAGATATGCTCTGCTACAAGGGTTTGTGATAAAGGATTAATTTTCTTAATTACTATATTTTGCAAGAATCATTATTGGTATCTTTAAAGCAAAATTAGGAATGTCTTTCTTCTTGAGATATTGGGATATCTGGACACTCCCAAGTCTGGGTCTGTTTAGTAAACATTATCAATCTGTTCCCTTAACCATAAAGATCAAGAAGACAGGAATACCTCACTTTCTGGGAATGCAGCCCAGCAAGTCCCAGCCTCAGTTTCCTAGTCCTCACTTAAGATAGAGTCACTCTGGTTCAAATATTTCTGACACTACTGTATTATTTGTAACTACATTTATGGATATTTACATTTTTAAAAGTATATTAAGACACTGAAGTCTTCAGATTTTTGTGCTAGATCATAGGGAAAGAAATGGGGGTATAATGGTAGCTCTTCAGCATCTATTAAATTAAAACTAGAAAATGACTTAAATGGAAAGACAGCACAGTGTAATGGAAAACACAGGGATTTAGAATTGGAAGGTCGAGGTTTGAATCCTGGCGCATTCATTTAACATCTCCTAATTTGTTAAATGGGTGACTACTGCTACTACTACTAATAATAACAATAATTGGAAACAAATTTACTAAAGCATAAAAATGCAGGGAGATTTCTACCTCTGTTTATGATGAAGTAACTAATGCCAAACATGCTCTCCCACTATTAAAAAAGCTATAAAGTTGGACGTGATGTAAAAAAAAAGTTTTAAGATACTAAACAATAGGCAGTACAGGACTTTGGTCACCGAGAAAAAAGAAACATACAAGGTGAGCCCTATATTCATGTCAGTTCTCTGACTTGGGACAATTTCTTGAGTAAGACATAAGAAAGTAGAACTCAAGCAGACCAAGACAGTCCTGCTGAGCTGAGAAGATAAATATTAAAGTTCAGGGCAAGATATTGGAGAGGAGGGAGCTATGCAGAAGGGTTCACAGGTATCTCCGTTTGCGTTTCCCATAAGTCACTGGCCAAGGTTTAGTATATAGATGTGTGGGGCAGGACTGCGTGAGACCTAGCAGCAAGAAACTGTCATGGATTTGAGAGTTGAACAGAGATTCTAGAGGTTGCACAGTGCTAAAAAATATCAGAGTGGCACCATAGCCAGAGTGACAAGACCCCAATAAAATTCCTAGCATTCAGCTAAGGCAATAGAAAGGCCATGCCTTAAAAAAGGGTCCACGCTGTAGGATTACGGCTACTCTATAAACACACACTAAGAAAGCCTATAACCAAGCCTCCACAAAACCAAGTAGAACTGCCAGCAAACTGACTGCTAAAACAAAATGAAACATTATTTAAAGGAAGAGAATATGCAAAATTGATTTCTTACAATATATTATCCAAAATATCTAGCAACACAAATAGCTTAATATTCAAAGAAGGAAATGTTACCCTAAATCAAGAAAAAAAAAACAATCAATATTAAAATATCCCTGTATGCTCTGATTTTGGAATTAACAGATAAGGGTTGCTAAGCAGCTACTAAATTATATTCAAACATATAAAGAAAAATGCGGTTTTAATAAGAGAACAAATAGAAAAATCTCAGCAGAAAAATAAAAACAATACAGAAGAATCAAATTTAAAAATCTATAAATTAAAAGTAAAATATCTGAAATAAAACTACTTATTGGAAGAGTCTAACAGCAAACTGGAGTTAGAAGAAAAAGGGGTCAGTGAATTTGAATACAAGTTTATACAAATTACCCAATCTGAAAAACAGAAAGAAAAATATTTGAAAACAATCAAGAGCCTCAATGACCTGTGAGATAATGCAAAGCTCTCAAACATGCATGTAATTGGACCCCCACAGGCAAGGAGAGAGAGAGAATTAGAAAGAAAGTTATTTGAAAAATAAAGCTCAAAATGTCTTAAATTTGGTGAATAACAATAACCTATATATCCAGGAGATCAGCAAACTCCAGTAGGCTAAGTATAAAGAAAACCACACTCAGATACATCATAGTCAAATACCTAAAAACAGACAGAAATTCTTTAAAAAAAAAAAAAAAAAAACAGCAAAGACCCCCTCAACGATCTAGAATCAGAAATACCATTTGACCCAGCATTCCCATTACTGGGTATATACTCAAAGGATTACAAATCATTCTACTATAAAGACACATGCACATGTATGTTAACTGCAGCACTATTTACAATAGCAAAGACTTAGAACCAACCCAAACGTTCATCAGTGATAGACTGGATAAAGAAAATATGGCACATATACACCATGGAACACTATGCAGCCATAAAAAAGGATGAGTTCATGTCCTTTTCAGGGACATGAATGAAGCTGGAAACCATCACATTTTCTTCCAATAAAAGACTTGCATTTTTATTTTCTTGTTGGTATATTTTGAACATTAGAAAATATTCATAATACATATATCTGACTAAGTACTATCATTCAAAATATATAAAGAACTCTTACAACTCAATATTAAGAAGATAAACAACCTAATAAAAGTAGGGTAGGGATTGCACAAGACTTTTGAACACTTTATAAAAGAAGATATATGTATGACCAACGAGTATGTGAAAAGATGCTCAACATCTTCAGCCTTCAAATAAATATAAATTAAAACTAAATTGAGATAAAAATGTATTATCACCAGAATGACTAAAAATAAAAAGTGTTGCGGTGCAGAAAATAATTCCCCAGAATATGGCTCTTTAGGATGCTAAGCACTTTGAAAGTGGAAAGGTCTCAGAAATAAGCATCAGAACCACGGGCTCTCTCCGACCTTCTCTTGCCTTTCTGTCTCTCTGATCCTTTTTCCAGAAGCACTGGGGGAGACTCTCTCTGAAATTTCCTTACCTAGGAAAGCTTATTTCCAAAAGAAATGCATTATGTATTAAGATTACCTCTCTAGGAATCTCATCAAATAACCAGGAAAGGTCAACCACAGAGAAGAGAAGAAACTGGGGGTCGTCATCACACTGAGATAAATGTTTCATCTATGTTTCTGAGGGCAGCTCTAAGAGATTTCCTAGAGGGGAGGGGAGCTTTATCTGCATAAAAAGTTCCTATGTTCCTATGTAATTCTGCCCCTAACCTTGTCCATCTAGCTTCCAAATAGAATCATGTACAAAATAATGTCTGCCTCCTGCGTCCATACATCTCTCCCATATAAAGAAAGTATTTAAGCCTCAACCATATGGACCCTCTTTAAGTCTCATATTTTGTATATCGCTTCTGTGTTTAGGCCCATTAATAAATGTGTATGCCTTTTTCTCCTATTAATCTGCCTTTTGTCAGTTCATTTTCAGTGAATCTTCAGTAGTCAGAGAGAAAGCTTTCTCTCAATTCCTACAAAAGAGTGACACTATCAAGTTGTAAACTACATATAAAATCTTAAGCCCCCCACTGACTGAACAGACACCCTCTTGGCCAAGGGGACCCCAGAAAAACCATAAAACCTGAATTCCCAGCCATGATGGGTTTTGGAGTTTAGGCACAATTGACTAGCATTAATAAAATTAGTAAAAATGGACATCATAAGACTAAATGGACTCTTTGTGACAATAAAACACCAAATTATAAACAGGACCTAAGGCCATGCCAGATAATGATTAAGTCACATGCCCCTACAGGTCACTCTGGCCCAGTGTTTGGTTAACAGACTTACTTATCTTAACATAAAACGTTCCTTTCTGCTGACTCTAAATTTTTAGACAAAGCTTTACTCCTTTAACCGATTGCAAATTAAATAATTTCTTAATCCACCTGTAACCTGTAGGCCATTGCTTCAAGATATCCCACCTTTTGGGGCATAACCAACATATACCTTCCATGTATTGATTTATGACTTTGCCTGTAACTCCTCCCTCCCTAAAATGTATAAAGCCAAACTGTAATCTAACTTCTGCAGATGCATTTTCTCAGGATCTCTTTAGACTGTGTTCCTCTGTTCCTCAGGACATAGTCACTCATATTGACTCAAACCTCTTTAAAGTATTTTGGAGTCTGGTGTTTTCATCAACAAAGTGAAGATGTGAAGCAACTAGAACTCTTGAACATTGTAGATAAGAGTGGTACAACCTCTTTGAACTATACAAAATGGTACAACCTCTTAAGAGAAAAGGTATTTTTTTCAATTTTTTTAATCAAACTGATTATACATCTACCCTATTGTCACTCACATCCGTGTGAAGAGACCACCAAACAGGCTTTGTGTGAGTAACAAGGCTATTTATTTCACCTGGGTGCAGGCGGACTGAGTCCTAAAAGAGAGTCAGCAAAGGGAGATGGGATGGGGCCATTTTGTAGAGTTTGAGGAGGTAAAGGAAAATTACATTCAAAGGGGGTTGTCTTCTGGTGGGCAGGGGTGTGGATCACAAGGCGCTCAGTGGGGGAGCTTTTTGAGCCAGGATGAGCCAGGAGAAGGAATTTCACAAGGTAATGTCATCAGTTAAGGCAAGGACTGGCCATTTTCACTTCTTTTGTGGTGAACTGTCATCAGTTAAGGCAGGAACAGGCCATTTAAATTTCACTTCTTTTGTGATTCTTCAGTTACTTCAGGTCATCTGGATGTTTATGTGCAGGTCACAGGGGATATGGTGACTTAGCTTGGGCTCAGAGGCCTGACATTCCTGTCCTCTTATATTAATAAGAAAAATAAAACAAAATAGTGTTGAAGTGTTGGGGCAGTGAAAATTTTGGCGGCGGTGGTATGGAGAGATAATGGGCGATGTTTCTCAGGGCTGCTTCAAGAGGGATTAGGGCAGTGTGGGAATCTAGAGTGGGAAAGATTAAGCTGAAGGAAGATTTTGTGGTAAGGGGTGATATTGTGGGGTTGTTAGAAGAAACATTTGTCATATAGAATTATTGGTGATGGCCTGGATATGGTTTTGTATGAATTGCAAAACTAAATGGAATAAGAGAAGGAGAAAAACAGGTATTAAAGGACTAAGAATTGGGAGGACCCAGGACATCTAATTAGAGTGTCTAAGTAGGTTCAGCATAGCCCTGCCACCAAAGATTATTTATTTACTTTAAGAGGGAGTTAAGAGTGGTGGTTTGGGATAGCACCAGGAGATATCAGCTGTGATGGCTTGGAGAAACAGTGTAAACCGGCAGTGTAAACAAGAGCAGGGCATTTATGAGTAGTTGAGAACAGTAAATAGGAATATGACTAGAAAGAAGATAGTAGGGATGACAAGTTTTTTGGGGTGCAGTCCAAGTTGGTCTGGTGTCTGGAATGAGACTGGGGCCTAATAAAAAGGAGCGTCTATACAGGAGCTTAAATGGTCTATACCCTGTAGCATTCTGAGGACAGGCCCGAATTCTGAGAAGGCAAGTGGTAAAAGTATTGTCCAGTCCTTTTTAAGTTGGTGGCTGAGCTTGGTGAGGTGTGTTTTTAAAAGACCATTAGTCCTTTCTACCTTTCTTGAAGATTGAGGACTGTAAGAGGTATGAAGGTTTCACTGAATACCAAGAGCCTGAGAATCTGCTTGGGTGATTTGACTAGTAAAGGTCAGTCCGTTATCAGACTGTAGAGAGGTGGGAAGGCCAAACTGAGGAATTATATCTAACAGAAGGGAAGAAATGACCACGGCGGCCTTCTCAGACCCTGTGGGAAAGGCCTCTACCTATCTAGTGAAAGTGTCTACCCAGACCAAGAGGTATTTTAGTTTTCTGACTCAGGGCATGCGAGCAAAGTCAATTTGCCAGTCTTGGGCAGGGACAAATCCTCGAGCTCGATATGTAGGAAAGGGTGGGGGCCTGAAAAATCCTTGAGGGATAGTAGAATAGCAGGTGGAACACTAAGAAGTTATTTCCTTGAGGATAGATTTCCATGATGGAAAGGAAATGAGAGGTTCTAAGAGACAGGCTAGCAGCTTGTAACCTACATGGAAGAGGTTATGAAATGACCACAGAATAGAATGGGCCTGTGAGGCTGGAAGGAGATATTTTCCTTGGTCTGATAACCTTTTGCTTTGTGTGGGAAGCGATTGATAGGTGGAAGTTTCAGCAGGGGAGTAGTTGGGAGTGACCAATGTGAAGGAGAAAAAAACTGGTCTTGAGGGACAGAAGTTGGAATGCTGGTTGCTTGTCTAGCCATCTTATCAGCATAAGCGTTGCCTAGAGCAATGGGATCTGACGCCTTTTGATGGCCCTTGCAGTGAATGACTCCAGCTTCCTTTGGAAGTGAAGCGGCCTTGAGCAGAGTTTTTATTAAAGAGGCATTAATGATGGAGGACCCTTGCATAGTGAGGAAATCTCTTTCAGCCCATGTAACAGCATGGTGGTGCAGAATATGGAAGGCATATTTAGAGTCAATATAAACATTGACGCATAGTCCTTTTGCAAGAGTGAGGGCCTCAGGTAAGGCAACTAGTTCAGCTTGCTGAGAGGTAGTGGAGGGTGGCAGAGCGGTAGCCTCAATGATAGGTGTGGAAGATACTATAGCATAGCCTGCCTTTGCTGGTGAGTGGCGGTTAGGCCTGGTGGAACTGCCATCAATAAACCAAATGTGTTCAGGGTGAGGAACATGAAAGAATATGGAGAAATGGAGAGAATGTCAGGTGGATCAGAGAGATAGTCATGGAAGTCAGGTGTGGTATCAGGAATAATGTGGGAGGCCGGATTGAAGTCCAGGCCAGGAACAATGATAATTGTGAGAGACTCAACAAAGAGTGAGTATAGCTGAAGGAGCTGGGGAGCAGAAAGTATATGCATCAGGTGGGAGGAAGAAAATAGATTTTGGAAGTTATGAGAACTGTAGAGAGTGAGTTGAGCATAGTTTGTGATTTTGAGGGCCTCTAAAAGTATTAGGGCAGCAGCAGCCGCCGCATGCAGACATGAGGGCTAGTCGGCTGTTGTTTGGATAAAAAGGCTATAGGGCATGGTCCTGGCTCTTGTGTAAGAATTCTGACTGCACGAACCATGCCTAGGAAGGAAAGGAGTTGTTGTTTTATAGAAGGGATTGGGGTTTGGGAGATTAGCCGGACACGATCAGCAGGGAGAGAATGTGTGTTTTTATGAGAATTATGACGAGATAGGTAACAGATGAGGAAGAAATTTGGGCTTGACTGAAGTAATGGGGGCTGTCTGTGAAGCCTTGTGGCAGTACAGCCCAGGTAATTTGCTGAGCCTGATGGGTGTCAGAGTCAGTCCAAGTGAAAGTGAAGAGAGGCTGGGATGAAGGGTGTAAAGGAATAGTAAAGAAAGTATGTTTGAGATCCAGAGCAGAATAATGGGTTATGGCGGGAGGTATTGAGGATAGGAGAGTATATGTGTTTGGCTCCATGGAATGGATAGGCAAAACAATTTGGTTGACAAGGTGCAGATCCTGAACTAACCTGTAAGCCTTGTCTGGTTTTAGGACAGGTAAAAGGGGGGAATTGTAAGGGGAGTTTACAGGCTTTAAAAGGCCATGCTGTAGCAGGTGAGTGATAACAGGCTTTAATCCTTTTAAATTGTGCTGTGGGATGGGATACTGGCATTGAGTGGGGTAAGAGTGATTAGGTTTTAATGGGATGGTAAGGGGTACATGATCGATCACTAAGGAGGAAGTAGAAGTGTCCTATACTTGTGGGTTAAGATGGGGAGATGCAAGGGGAGGATGTGAAGGAGGCTTTGAACTGGGGGAAAAGGTGGCAATGAGGTGTGGCTGTAGCCCAGGAATAGTCAGGGAAGCAGATAATTTAGTTAAAATGTCTCGGCCTAATAAGGGAACTGGGCAGGTGGGGATAACTAAAAATGATTGCTTAAAAGAGTATTGTCTAAGTTGGCACCAGAGTTGGGGAGTTTTAAGAGGTTTAGAAGCCTGGCCGTCAATACCTGCAACAGTTATGGAGGCAAGGGAAACAGGCCCTTGAAAAGAAGGTAATGTGGAGTGGGTAGCCTCGATATTGATTAAGAATGGGACGGACTTACCTTCCACTGTGAGAGTTACCTAGCATGTCTATGATGGTTCTGTAGGCTTCCGAGGCAATCAGGCAGTGTCAGTCTTCAGCTGCTAAGCCAAGAAGATCTGGGAAGCAGTCAGACAGAGAGCCTTGGGCCAGAGTTTTAGGGGCTCTGGAAGTGGCTGCCAGGTGAGTTGAACAGTCCGATTTTCAGTGGGGTCCTGCACAGATGGGACATGGCTTAGGAGGAATCCTGGGCTGTGGGCATTCCTTGGCCTAGTGGCTAGATTTCTGGCACTTGAAGCAAGTTCTTGGGGGAAGCGGTCCTGGAGGAACGCCTGGCTGCTGTGGTTCATGTATTTGGAAGTTCTTGTGCGCTGGAGATGTGGCTGGGGTTTCTCTCACAGTGGAGGCAAGGAATTACAACTCAGAAATATGTTGCTACTTGGCTGCCTCTACTCTATTATTATACACCTTGAAGGTGAGGTTAATTAAGTCCTGTTGTGGGGTTTGAGGGCCAGAATCTAATTTTTGGAGTTTTATTTAATGTCGGGAGTGGATTGGGTAATAAAATGCATATTGAGAATAAGACAGCCTTTTGACCTTTTAGGGTCTAGGGCTGTAAAGCGTCTCAGGGTTGCTGCCAAATAAGCCATGAACTGGGCTGGGTTTTTCACATTTGATGAAAAAGAACCTAAATGCTAACTGATTTGGGAGAGGTTCGGTAAAGAAAAAGGAGCATTAACCTTGATTATGTCTTTAGCTCCAGTCACCTTTTTAAGAGGAAATTGCTGGGCAGGTGGGGGAGGGCTAGTCGCTGAAGGAAACTGTAAGCCAGACAGGGTGTGAGGAGGGGAGGTGATAAAAGGATTATAGGGTGGGGGAGGCTGAGGAAAAACTGGGACCTAGCTCGGCCTGGCAAGGAGGGGAGAGGTCAGATGGGTCTGTAGAAAAGGAAGATTAGGAAGACTCAGTGACACTTGGGGTTGGGACTGAAGGGACTGGCGGGAGGGAAAGAAGGAAGATTTGGGACGCGTTGCATTGGGAACAGAGACTAGGAAGGGACCGATGTGTAAAAGAATGCCTGGATGTCAGGCACCTCAGACTGTTTGCCTATTTTACGACAAGAATTATTTAGATCTTGTAGGATGGAAAAATTGAAAGTGCCGTTTTCTATCTATTTGGAACCACTGTCAAGTTTGTACTGGGGTCAAGCGGCATTGTAGAAGAAAATAAGGCATTTAGGTTTTAGGTCAGGTGTGAGTGGAGGAGGTTTTAAGTTCTTGAGAATGCAAGATAAGGGAGAAGAAGGAGGAATGGAGGGTGGAAGGTTGCCTGTAGTGAAGGATGCAAGCCCAGAGAAAAGAGAGAGTAGAGACATGGAGAGAAGGGGTCGGGGGGTTCTTGCCCTCCAGAAAAGCGGGAAAGGGGTTGGGACGCGGAGATAAGGACTTCAGCAATTTTATATCAAGATATTTTGTGTACAACCACAAAAATACTTTCATTTGTTCATAGCAGTTTTATTTATAATACCTAAAACCTGGAAACAACTCAAATGTCTATCAATATAAAATTGATAAATTATGGCATATTCTATAAAGAAATACAGATTAGTAAGCAAAAAAGAATAAATTACTGATATACACAATAGCATAAATGAATCTCCAGACTCCAGGTTAAACAAAGTAAATGCTGTATGATTTCATATATATAAAGTTCAAAAACAGAATGAATTATTTTGTAATAATAGATTAGCGGTTGTTCAAAGATAGGGGTTACAGTGGGAGTTTGACTTCAAAGGGGTAGGAGGGCACTTTGCAGGATGATATTATGATTCATTTCTTGATAGGAGCTAAAACTTCTCAGGCGTATACATTTGTCAAGATTAATTGAATTGTACACTTAAAATGGATGCATTTTTCTCTATATAATTTTTACCTCAACAAAGTTGATTTAAAAAAGAAAGCAGAGCATTCCAGGTTTGAGAAATACGTGCTCTCTTCTCTCTTTCCTGGAGCAGCATGAGCTCATTTTCAGGCTGAAAAGTGATGACTTTATTTGTAAACAAATGTCAACTTTACCTTGCCAAAGAGGAAGTAGTATGCCCTCAAGGTACTTGAAGGGTGGGGTGAATGTGTGTCGGTCAGAGAAGGAGCAATGGATTATTAAGAAGGCAGAGGGGAAAAAAATAAAAAACAGAGTAGTTTGATAAAGGTTTGGAGATGTAATTTATGCATTCCAGAAAATATTACAAACCTATAAGGGGGTATGCCTGTGCACTGATGAAGAAAATTTGTTTGCTATGTAGCACCCTGGATATCAAGCTGGAGCCATCTCACTGAATACATGCTTAAAAATTGGCCTTAAGGTCAGTTAAATTTGTATAAAACTTTTTAAAATTTTTTCATTTTTGTGGGTGCGTAGTAGGTGTGTGTGTGTGTATGTGTATGTGTGTATATATATATATTTGTATAAAACTTTTTAAAATTTTTCATTTTCATATATATATACCTACTACGTACCCGCAAAAATGAAAAAAAAAATATATATATATATATATACCCACAGGGTACATAAAATATTTTGCTACAAGCACACAATGTGTAATTATCACACCAGGGTAAATGGGGTATATATCACCTCAAGCATTTATCCTTCCTTTGTGTTACAAACAATCCAATTATACTTTCATAGTCATTTTTAAATGTACAATAAATTATTGTTGACTGTAGTCATAATGCATAAACGTTTTAAATAGGTACCTGAAGTGTAAAAGCCCCTTGTCAATACCTGTGTATCTTTTCTTGAGGTAAATTACAATGGATTTACTGACTTAGAGCTTGAGGCGAATCCCACTGATATCTCTGGCCTAGTGCAAAGACAGGGCTGCTCTTAGAACATAATGTTCAGAAACAGAAAATGCAGAATTCTTTTGACCCAGTGCAAATCACAAACCTCCTAGTTGGAGCATCCTGCAGCCTAAATAAATAAAGAGCCAGTCACCCTCTAATTATTCCAACTGATTTATCCTGTCTTGTAAATGACCCTCTTCTTTTCTAGATATCTACTCTAAAAGTTGGTTAATTTCTTGTTCCCAACACCTGAATTAAATGAAAAGACCACAAAATTCTATTGGCAACTTATTAGCTATTTCTTTATAGTGTCTCCAGAAATCTTGGGAGAGGTATTGAAATACGATGGGAAAAGACACTAAAACATCTGGTTCAAGTAAGATTTTGATATTTTCTGGCTTTCTATTACACTCATACTTCCTGGCCTCTATTTCTACATACAATTAGCAATTTCACTGAATGAGTTCTTTTGTTTTCTTTCTTCCCAAGCAACTGGTAATAATATTTGACAGTATAGCAATATGCTGGGGCGGTGTAAGTCACAGTAAAGAGCTTCAGCTGGAGCTATGCTGACTTGGGTTTGGACTCTGACTTTTCAACTCTGCCATTCACACCAGCTCTTCAACTTAAATTAATTAATGTCTCTGAGCCTGTTTTCTCATCTCTAATATGGGAAAAATAATACTTAGCTCAAATGGTTGTTATGCCTATTAAATGAGGTAACACTTGCCAAATGTATGAAACAGTGCCTGTCATAGGGTAAGTACTTGGCATTGTAAGCTATTGTTATTTATTATAAGTTCTCACCCTTCTTGGATTCCTGAAAGCACTTTATCCTATTATCTTATTTTATCTTATTCTATCTACTCTCTTCCTGAAAGTAGAGACTCCCCTCTCTCATCTAAATCACTTATCACAGAGCATTACAATAGTAAGTCTTCAACAAATGGTTATTCTTCTCATCATTATTAAATTGGATTTCTGAACATGTGGTAGAAAACAGACATTAGGATGTTAGTGGTCCAGAGATACCACTTCTAACCATTTTTCTTTCAAGTGAGAATTTTGAAATCTCAGATATCTATTTGAGGACCAAGTCAAAGACCCAGAGTCTTAACTCAGAATGTCGACCCCAAAGTAGACATTCTCTGTGCTTGGACTGCCTAACTCTGTTTGAGCTTTGTTGAATGATGGGCAAGAGAAGGGCCTTATCTCTGATTTTATCTCAAACCAAATTTTCATGTTAATCCTTGTTGATCTCTCATTGAGAATAACACTACCTCTTTGCTGACATCTTATTCTTTGCCTTACCAAATCATGTCTCAACCCGTTCCTTCCCTCTTAAGAGTACCCCTCCACACCTCGTTCCTAGCATCTGTCGTCTTCCCTAACAACAGATACCCTTCTCTCTACATCAAATCATGATTTTCATTCTTTCTAAAATTCCCACATCTAACATATTTCCTGTCCAAATCCTACCATGGCCAGTTGAAGTTTCCTGTGGACTCTGGATAATGCTGGATTCTAGAGAAATTATGACAGAAGAAATGTCTAAGAATGTCCTTGTCTACAAAAGGCTTATGTTTTCTTTAGGGAAATAGGACAAACATGAAAAAGGAATTTCATAGGGAACTATTTCAGCATATTATGTATACAGTATACTTTACCAGGCCTCATAGATACAGAGTAGTCTAGGAGCTCTTGTTGCCTGCTCTCTTAGGAGACAAAACAAATATTAGAAAAAAATCAAAGCAACATCACTTACATTGTATCAAATATAGAGAAGTATGAAAATGGATCAGAGTGTAAGAACAATTGTGAAAGGCAACTGATCAGGGAATACTTCTTAGAGGAAGTGGAACATAATCTGAACTCTGAAGAGGCTATACTTTAGGGAAGTTCAAGGAGGAGGGTGTGTAGGGCATTCCAGACAGGGGAGCAGTGTGAGCAAAGGTGTGGTGTCCAGGATGTTTGTAGGTTGTTTAGAAACAATGAGCATTCTGTTGAGCAGCTACTGTGAGGTAAGATTTTACAAGGCCTTGAATGCTAATTTAAGGAATGTGTATTTGATCATGTGGCTGTGTTTCACAAAACCCTAGGACTCCTCAGAAGAGATCTCACATTCAAAAACAGAGAATTAGGCCTGGTGCGGTGGCTCACACTTGTAATCCCAGCACTCTGGGAGACCAAGGCGGGAGGATCATGAGGTCAGGAGTTCAAGACCAGCCTGACCAACATGGTGAAACCTCCCCTGTACTAAAAATACAAAAATTAGTTGGGCGTGGTGGCACACATCCGTAATCCCAGCTACTTGGGAGGCTGAGGCAGGAGAATCACTTGAACCCGGGAGGCAGAGGTTGCAGTGAGCAGAGATCATGCCAGTGCACTCCAGCCTGGGTGACAAAGCAACACTCTGTGTCTCAAAACAAACAGACAAACAAAAAAACCAGAATTGGTGCAGGTGGAGAGAGGAGAAAGAATTGAGTAAGGAGGCTGAGCAGGTGGGGATCTAGGACTTCCATTTTCACTTCAACCAAACTGATCTTACTTTTTCTGTTTGATATGTTAAAATATCATGTGAGATTTTATTTGGAAGAAAGTCGTCCCCTCGTTAAAAAATTGAAAATCTCTGCTCTAGATATAATAAAAGCCATTAAAGAATTTTGAGCATAGAAGATTATAATTAGCACAATATAGAGTTTATCTCATCCAGTATGTAAACAAAGCAGTAATCCTTTTCCTGAAACATAATTCCTGTGGTAGAAAAAGCACAACTTTTCATGACAATGCATTCCACCACTGGATACCTCTAACTCAGAAGATCTGAACATAGAATCCACAGATCCCTTAGAGGTACCATCAAGTTTGATTGAAAACATATTATAACTTTATTTAATTTCTAACTTAAATTTGCCATTTCTCTGACTATGAACATAGGCAACACAACTTAATTGTATTATCAATACCTAAAAAATAGATATTTTATACCACTTTAAAATTATCACTTTGTCTTGCATCATGTGTGTGAAATAAATAAATAAATAAATAAATAAAATTATCGTAGGTATCTTCAATTTTTTTGAAATTTTAAAAATTATATTTAAATACAATTTATTTCCTGTGTAATCCTATGCATTTTTATGCATTTGAAAACATTCTGAGGAAGGTTCATAGGCTTTACCAGATTTCCCAAAGGATTCAAGGCACAGAAGAATGTTATGAAACTGGGCCTTATGTTTATAATTTTTTCTATTAATCCAGAATTTTTATTCTAACATCTGTTCTTATATTTCTCCTCTACAACTGCATAGAATAAGTCTAATACTACTTCCATATGATAGTCTATCAAATATTTGAAGACAACTGTGACATGTCTATAGGATTTTCTTCTCAAACTAATCATACCACATTTCTTCATCTGTCCCTCAAAAGATATGCCAATGGGTCCTCTCATTATTCTGACTAGCTTTTACAACATGTTCCACTTGACCTATTTTCTTCATGTATTCTGCTTAAAGTATGGTAACTACATCTGAGCAACCATCTAGAAAGGGAAGTTTTAGAGACAGGACTTCAAGTCTGTCTCATTAGTTACAGTAATTCCTGTTCCACAAGTCATAATTACTTGAGTCCATGGACTGAGGTATAACCAATGTGGTCATTTATTCTTCTGGCTTAGGAACACTCTGGAACTCAGAAGAGGTGAGTTCATTTAAGGCAGTATACTAAAGTGGTTAAATGGGGCTAGACAGGTCTGGGTTTGTATCCTATTTCTACTGCATACTAGTTGGGTGACTTGGGGGAAGATCACTTGATTTCTGAAACTCATTTTTTTCTATTGTAAAATGGACAAAATAATAGTACCTACTTCAAAAATTTGTGTTGATTAAATGAAGTGATGAATGTAAAGTGCTTAGCACAGTGTCTGGTATATGCCTATTAACGTCAAACCAAGCAAGACAAGCATTACCCTCCTTTTTTATCAAATGTGGGCCCTGGGCTCCCCTTTCTAATCTCCATATTACCATGATTTCACTTCCTCTTTTTTGATCTAAAATTTGAATATGTTCCCATCCAATCTCACTATACTCATAGCATGGCTTGACAAAGACTCATCTCCTCCTCAGAGATTCACTCTCCCTTGAATCTCTGCAGAAAATTTAAAGAAACCAGCCACCAACACCGAAAATTATTATAATTAAGGTTTCTGTTGAAATGTGTTCACAGTGGTTATCTGCCTCAAAAAGTTCAAGCTACATCCCAAATAATTAACTTCATTTTAACTTGTCAGTATTTGAAAGTCTCACTTTCAAATCAACTCACTGAACCTGTTTATCAATGTACGTCTCCTCTTCTCCCCCATAGTGGGTTCCTAGAAAAGTTATCAAAAGTTGAATAAAGGAAGAAGGAGGAAGAGAAAGTCTTTTAAAATATGAAATGGGGTGGGTAATATAAGCTATATACACATATTTTCAGCCTGTATAACTTCACGGCAACAAGTTTCCTAAGTTCAAATTCCACGATACAAAGTAATAGACACTTTCTATTTTTTTTTTTTTTTATATAGAAATTCAGATTTTATTTTTGTATAAATTGATTCTACATACACATATATTCTTTTAGTATTGATAAAAAGATGACGGAAATCTTCCCATATCTATAACCCTACACTTTAATTCATTATTTATTTTATTCTTTTTTTTAAATTTATTTATTACATATACTGTGTTGTAGGGTACATGTGCATAACGCGGCAGGCTTACAGATATGTATAGGTTGTGCCCTTGTTGGTGTGCTGCACCCATCAACTCGGCTAGCTTACATCAGGGTATAACTCCCAAATGCAATCCCTCCCTCCCCTCCCCATGATAGGGCCCCCGTGTGTGATGTTCCCTTGCCGCAGTCCAAGTGGGATCTCATTGTTCAGTTCCCACCTTAAGGAGTGAGAACATACCACATCTGCCATCTGATCTTGACAAACCTGAGAAAGAAATGGGAAAGGATTCCTATTTAATAAATGGTGCTGGGAAAATTGGCTAGCCATAAGTAGAAAGCTGAAACTGGATCTTTCCTTACCTCTATACTTATAAATTAATTCAAGATGGATTAGGAGACTTTAAATGTTAGACTCCAATACCATAAAAAATCCTAGAGGAAAACCTATAGTAGCAAATTCTCATTCAGGACATAGGCATGGCAAAGACTCTGCTGTCTAAAACACTAAAAGCAACGCAGCAAAAGCCAAAATTGACAAATGGGATCTCATTAACTAAAAGAGCTTCTGCACAGCAAAAAGAAACTACCATCAGATAGAACAGGCAACCTACAGGAATGGGGAGAAAATTTGCAATCTACTCATCTGACAAAGGGCTAATATCCAGAACCTACAAAGAACTCCAAACAAATCTCATAAGAAAAAAACAAACAATCCATCAAAAAGTGGGCAAAGGATATGAATAGACATTTCAAAAAGAAGACATTCATACAGCCAACAAACACATGAAAAATGCTCATCATCACTGGCCATCAGAGAAAATGCAAATCAAAAACCACAATGATACCTTCATCTCACACCAGTTAGAATGGCTGCATCATTGGCAAGTCAGGAAAACAACAGGTGCTGGAGAGGGATGGAGAACAGGAACACTTTTACACCGTGATTGTAAACTAAAGTTCAAATCCATTATGGAAAACAGTGATATTTATTCCTCAAGGATTCAGAATCAGATGCAAAAATTTCATATGACCATCCCATTACTGGGTATATACTCAAAGGATTATAAATTATGTTGCTCAAAGACATATGTACAGACGAGGAAAGTTTATTGCAGCACTATTCACAATAGTAAAGAGATTGAATCAACCCAAATGTCCATCAGTGACAGATTGGATTACAGTCGTGGGCACACATACACCCTGGCGGAAGTCAATGCAGCCATCAAAAAAGGGATGACAGGTCTCAGGACATGGATGCAGTTGAATCCATCATTCTAGCAAACTATCACAAGAACAGAAACCAAACTTTCATTTGCTTAAAGCTTCCTTCAGACTTAGACTTAATAAAATGTTTCTGTGCTATACGGCCATGGAGTTTGCCTGAAAACTCTTGATTTCTTGGGTTTATCCTGTATGATTGACATACATAACTTTCGTTATTTCCACATACAGGCTTTGCTTTTCCAAACAGAACAGTGACAGTCATTTTATTCTCTCCCTGTGTTGCATTATCTTCCACAATGCCTAACACAGTACTGAGGGCATTGTCCACATTCAGTAAAACTTTTAATAACCCTTATTATCAAACAATCAAGAATTTAATGTCTCCTCTGGGCCAAGGCTTGGTTAGATGTTGAGGTGAGGGTGGGGTGGGAACAACATGGGTGGCAAATAGTTAAGTATGAAAGAGTCCCTAACCTCCAAAATACTTGGAGTTTCACTACAGAAAGAAATAAGGGAATATAAAAATAAATACATATTATAGGCAAATTTCTTCAAATGTGAATTATTTCCTGTGTACTTTCTCTTGAAGTCCTAAAACATAAGTCAAATTCTAACTGAAGCAATTATCCTTCCATCTCTTCTTTTTTTTCTCTCCTCCTTCTAAGCTTATCTCACCCAAATTACCAAACTGCTGTAATATAGCTTAAAATAAAAATCTGTGGGGTGTATAAACCGCAGATCTCATTCCCTTACTACCCCGATTGAAACATGTATCTCCCTTCATGTGTAGAACACAGTAAGATACTTGCGGGAAAAAAAAGCAAATGCAGGATTTAAAATTTTATTCCAGTGTATTTTAAAAACGATTTGTCTTTTAAAATAGCTTTATTAATTCAAAATATGAATCTCATGGTTTTGGAGGAGACTTATTGGAGCCTTTGAAATCTCATCATTAAGGCACTTCCTTCTCTGGTAGAACTATTCCAATTTTCTTTCCTCGGCTGTGTCTTACTTGAGAATTATTAGCTGGGGCTATCTTTAGTCTTCCATAGAGGGTTGCATCACTAAGCACAACATAAGATTGTGCAAACCTAGGCATTGATCCATAAAACTTTGGATGTATAAGATGCTAAATAAATGGTAGTTAAATGTAGAATAAAGGACATGAGCTGTTATACATGAACACAATAAGCCTTTAGCAAACACAACTACCAGAATACATAAATGAACATATAAATGACTAAACAGGAGGCTTGAAAGTTATATGTTACCCATTGAGGTTTAAGAGGTATTTGGTATGTCTCTTCTAATCACTCAGGGATGGTTTCTTGAAGAAGATAGGCCTCACAGGAACTGCACACTTAAAGACTGAAGAGTCCTGAGAACATTCCAGACGTAGGACAGCTTGGGAAGGAGACTCAGGGGTGAAAGTAACATATTTGGATTTAGGGAAAAACGACAAGATCAGTTTGCCAAGCATGATTTTTCCCCTCAGTGTTCAAAGTAAAAAAAGGAAATGCAATCCATATGGTTTGGATTTATTTATGCTCAATTATGAAGAGCTTTAAGACATTTTCTAACCTCTCAAGTTTTTAAGCCCCTTTTCTCCCTGAAGAACAGGAAGTCTTAATTTTCCTAGCTTAAGGGAACTTGAGAACTAAACGATTTGTGTTGGATTTAAACATGCGAGTTCATGAGTTTAAAGTCAGACACACTTGGTATAATCCAATGTCCTAACTGTTGCCAGTGACATATTTCTCTACTCTATGTGATATCTTTCAGAGCAACTCTGATTTTATTTCTGTCTTTAAATGGAGGAAAACGTATTTTGAAATAAGAAAATACAGGAGGTTCAGAATTTATAGCTGGGTTACTGATGGCTCTAGCCCAGTTGTAGATCTGAACAAATCACCTCCATATGCTAGCATAGCCGTGTTCCCTTTTTCATTTTTTACATCTGCAGGGAGAAAAAAATCTCAGAATATGTTAGTAAACAAGCATATCATTTGATTTTCAAGCCATATGTAATCATTTTGATCCAAAAATATAACTTCCACACAAGGCTAGCTTATTTTACTGGCTTTCCCCTGACATGCACAATTTTTAAATGTTTTTATCTTTTTATCACTAAGCTACTTCTTTCTGTTAGAGATCATATGAAGGGTACTATTTTAAGGGATAATAAAGAGGGCAAGGTTAATCAAAGTGGATAATTAGACTAGTGATGGAAACACAACTACACGCATGGTTTAGTTTGTTTTGTTATTGCTGCAACAGTTTACCCTAGATTTTGAGCTTTAGCTATGCCATCCTGTCCTGCCCCTCATCCCAATCTCTAAAGAGATATTCAGCATTCTAATTTACTCATGCATTTCCTCAATTTCCTATTCTGTTATGACTTTCTAGTGTGAAATTTGCAGCCAGCAACAGGCTAACCAAACATGAGTAGTTGTGACCATGGGATATATGGTGGCCTATTCTTTGTGTACAAAACATACCACTGACAAAGTGACACTTTCACATTCTCCACTGATTTCTCAGTCACTCTTAGGTTCAAAACAACAACAACAAAATGTTATTTTAATCTCAAGTTTTGAGCCCCTGTGTGGTCGGACTCCAAACAGAATTTTTTTTTCCTTTTCCACTAGAGCAGCTGGGTCCAACTGTTCTGGCTGGTATCATTCCACCTGTCTAGAAATAAACAGTGGGGAGGCTTATATGTAGGTCTCTTGGCACCCAGATATTCTCTACCATAAATAGGACTACTGCCATAGTTCACTGTGAATGCTATCTGCTTACATTGGCTAAAGGGACTGTTTCTTAGTACAGTCATAGTGGTGCTTTTTCAGTTCGCCTGGGGTAGGGTAGGGGGATTGTGTTATGGAGTCAGACAGAGACCAGAGATTGTGTTATCGAGTCAGACAGAGACCACAGTATTAAAAGAAAGTTAACTAGCTTGGTACCATTGCACAGGACCATGGTGCGTTGTAATAGTACCTAATGCAAATATAAGTATACAAAGCATTGTTAAAACATAATTTAATTCATCTATTCCTAGGAAAAACACTTTAAGGTAGATCCTGTTCTAATCTCCAATTTAACAATGAGAAAATAGAAGCCAAGAGAGGTTTAGTCACCTGTTCAAGGTTATATTGCTAGTAAGGTCTATATGAGAATCAAACCCAGGTCTCCAACTCCAAGTCCAGCGTTCTTTGTTTTAGTCTACAAGATGCCTGCAATGGAATAAATTTAATGTCCAGAGTATTTTGAGGGATCATAAAATGAATAATAGATGATTTTATTCCTTTTTCAACTTCTTTCTTTCAGGACATGGTTCTCTTTTGCTCAGTGTAAGTTTTCTTTCTTTAGTGAAATAGTCCACACTTTTAGACCATTCACACTTTTGGAACAAATGCTTACCAAGAGTCATGTATCTGTTTATTTCATTACTCAGCTATGGACAAAATTTAGCTCAAAAATATTAGGTTGTGTAAGAGGAAGATAAATGAGTGGCAGCAACCACAAATCCCAAATATCACTATTTAATATGCCATTGTAGGAGTCCTTATCATGTATCCCAAAGAAAAATTATTATAGAAAAAGAAATGCACAAGAGGGTATTTGGAACCTGATATCTCTTTACTTCAGCTCCCAGATCTTCAGAACACCACCCTCCCACCTTGGCCCCAATAGAGGCCTTGATGGGAGAGGAAAGGGGTAAAGAAACTTCAGATTGGGTTCTCAAAGATGATCTAGTTCAACTCAACCTTTTAAATTAGATGAGGGAGTGTGGTATAATGGTTAAAACATAGGCTCTACTTGTCAATTATACCTTAACAAAGCTGGGATAAATTTCTAAACACGGGTTCCAGAATCAGATAGACCTCAGTTTAAGTCCAGTCCTCTAGCACTTCCCAGTTGTGCAGCCTTCAACAAGTTTCTTAACTTCTCTGAACTATGACTGTCTAATCTATAAAATAAGGATAATAATGCTATCTCATAGGGTGTTTATAAGCATTGAATAATGTAAGTATTTGTAAGTATTACATATATGCATGTGTGTATTTATATATGTGATGAGGAAAAGTAGTCGGTGTTGAGCATAAATACAGATTGAGGCAAACAATCAACCAGGCTCTCCTTTTATAAGATTAGTATAGGAGGGAACTAGTTTTGTCATAATACTACATCCCTCTATTATTTTTAAATAAAAAGGAAAAAATGAAGCTATCCATCAGGTAAAGCAGTGGTCCATGTTGGCCTGATGCTTTATGAAGTGTTGGGAGGTAGGTATGGAGGCACCTTAACATCAGTTTTGGAGCAAAAGTTCTAGAAGCTGGTTTAGAACTGCACAGCTATGGATACACCTGATGAAAACTGCAAAAGGTGATGGCAGGCCCCAAAATATGACCAGCAACCCCATGAGCCCTTGGGACATCCAAAGGAATTTAAAAATTGTACCCCATTCAGATGAACAATAAAACCCAAATGTACTGGAATTCTTTTTGTTCTGCCTGGCATTTGGGGGTGTCCGAGGACATGTGTTTTTAACAAAGTTGACTTTATGACCATTCTAAGTATTGAACAGATTCCTGCACGAGGTGCCAGGTTTCAAGTTAGGTCCTCTTAGTATAAGCTGTCTTTTCCAAATGTAAACCTATTTGCATTGTCATTTCTAAAAATCCAGTAGGTTTCTGGATATTGTAAAGATACTGAGTACATATACAATTGTATAAATTTCATAGTGTTTTATTTTAAGGTGAGAGTTTTGTTATAGTTTATAAAAGATATTTTCCTATTCAGACCTCAGGGTTATTTTGGGACCTACAAATAAATGTGATTCCCAGCAGCTTCAATTTTTGATATTCAAAAAGTTAATAATCTTTAAGTTAAATATAATGTGATAATATTCTGCAAAAAGAAAGTTTTTCCTTTTAACTTCTAACAAATTATGTATCTAATATTTTAAGAATATGGGAAAAATGTGATAATGTAATAATGTGGGAGAATTGTGGCTAAATAATAAAAAATAACTTGCTAAATAAAACAAACACACACAAAGAATAGTATAGGAGGCCTCAAGCATGTAATATGTTTAGAAAAACATTGGGATATATAGTGCAAAAAAAAAGGAGCTTTCTGGGTTTCTGCATTGTTGAGAGTATTATGCCAATATGTCGATTATTTATAGAATCTTACATTAAGAAAGAAACTTTCCAGGACATTTAAATTTATTCCTTCTCAAGAAAGAACCACATCTAAACTAGGCCAAATGCCTGAGGATAGTTGAACAACTGGTTATTTGGCTGCAACTCCAAGGTCAATCTAGCTCAGATGAGCCCTTTAAATGAAGAAATATAATGATTTATTTATTTAAGCAGCATTCCTGATTATCTGCTTTGTGTGCAGTGCTAAAGCAACAAGGTGGGGAGTAGGGCTGGCCGTGGTTCTTATGTTCATGAAACTCACATACAGTTTGCAGAAACAGATATATAAGCAGATATTTATAATGCAGTGTGGAAAGCATTATAATGCAGATAAAAAGGGAACAAATAATAATGGATGGTACATTAGGGAAGGATTCAATGAGGAGGTTAGGTTTGAGTTAAGTCATACAGGATGTAGAAAAGTTCACCAACTATGGGCCAAAAGAGTGTAGGAAGACAATCCAGGCAGAAGGAATGACATATGCAGTGAAACACACTATGACATGAGAAAGATATACATACAGAATACTTTTAGATCTACAAGTATTTTTAGGGTGTTTGGAGCTTAGAGAATGGGAGATGAAACTCAAGAGCTAAGCAGGAGGCAAATTATGAAGAGATTTTTAAGGCGTGGTAAATGGGTGAAACATTATCCTATGACATAGTAAGCCATTGAAGAGTTTTAAACAGCTGTGTGGCACAATCAGATTTCTGTTTCAGATAGATCAACCTGGTTGTAGTATGGAGAATGGACTTTAACAAGTAAAAGACTGAGCCGGGGAACCAGTTAGGAGGATGTTGCACTAATGTTGGCTTGAGATGATGGTGCTCTGGACTAAGGTACTATCAGGGGACATGTAGAAAAACATAAAGCATGGCCCAGGTGCAAAGGCTTCTTATCTTATTCAAAAGACAGAAAGGTGCTAGGGAAGTAGTTCTTGGGAAGTACAGCAGCAAAATTTCATAGCCTTCACTGTAGATGTGAATGCAAATCACATCAATTTTTCTAGCCTTTGTTGAATACACAGAAAAGGTAGATTACTGGGGCGCTTGACTTTTGGTTTATTAAACATAATTGTTGGTGTATTTCTTCCCTAAAGTACATGTACTTCAGGTTACAGGGCTGGACAAAAAAGCAAGACAGGATTAAAGTGTCATTAATTCTTACCTGAATTTTGTCAAGCCATTGTATTTAGCTTCTCACCTTTTAATATGGCTTATACAACAGAGTTAAAGGAGTGGAGACTTTCACATTCTTCCCTTGGGAAGCGCCCTTCTTTCATCTACTATTGACGTCAAGAGTTAAGGATGCAAGATGAATCAAACCACAAGCATTTCCTGAATTCTTCTTGGGTGCCCAGCCCTGCATCAGTACTGGCAGAAGTCAAGGGGTGGATGAAAGTGTGAGTGGGGAGTACAGAATCATGGGATGGACTCCTTGGCCTCAAGAAGCTCACACTTGAGTTGGGAAAGCACACCTAATTATCATCCAGTACCACTTCCCCACAAGGAAGTGATAAACTATGACATAAACTGGAAGTGTTCTAGAAGCCTAGAGAAGAATGAGCTCAGTGTGGGCTGATAAATTCAAAATAGGTTTCCTGGAGGAGATAAAATGTATGTAAATTTTAAGGATGGGTGAGATTTGGATTGGCAAAGAAGAAAGGAAGTTTCTACTAGAAAAGGGTAGTGATGGAGATATGCTTATGTGGAGGTGGTGGGGACAGTGACAGAATAACAAGTAGAGTTTATTTTTTTCAATAACACTTTCACCTAGGGCAGGTAAAGATCTCTCTGGCATCTATATTTTAGCTTCAAGTTTCATATTATATTATTTTAAAAGGATAGATATATGCAAACATAGATTAAATATATGTAAGCATAATTCATAATAGAATCCGAATTGTATTCACTGTTGTCAGTGATTATTTCTGGATGTGAGCTTAAAATGATGAATGATTTTGAGTTTTAATTTTATCTGGATTTTCTACAAAAAAACTTGTATTATTTGTATGAAAAGAAAAAATAAGAAAATAAAATATTACCAAGAATTTGTTAAAAGGGACAAGACAAGCTTGAGATGAGGGAAGAGGTGGAAAGAATGCCCTGAGAAATTTTCCCAAAGTAGATTCTGTGATGCCTCACTACAGGCATTGGGGTCAGTACAAAATAAGGGAAGACTTAAGTGGAATAAGTCAGGAAGGCAAAAAATAAAAAGAGAAAGTGAGAGAGAGAAGAAAGAGAAACGAAGGAAGGAAAAGGGAAGGAAAGGAAGGGAAGAAAGAGAAGGAAGGGAAGAAAGAGAAGGAAGGGGAGGAAGGGAGGAAGGGAGGAAGGGAGGAAAAGATTAGCATTAACTGAGCACCTCTACATCCCATATCTTTTCTCACTTAGGTTTCCCATCAACCCTTTGGGGTATATAGTATTATCCCAGTCTAGAGATTAACCTGAGGTATAGACACGTCAAGAAACTTCTTATCCTATAAACTAGCTGGCTGAGCTCTCTCATCCCATTCTCGGCACCTAGGCAAATTCTTTCTTCTTTTTCAAGTTGTGGTTAAAACCTGATACACTGTGACTCCTTCCCTGACTCCCTTAGTCATTGTTAGGAGTTACTTTTATTCTAAGCTTCACTGCACTCTCTGAATATATACTGTCATAAAAGCAAGCCTTATTTTATCATGTTTATCTGTTTCATAAACTGTATCTTTAACTATATTGGCAGTTCCTTGAAAATAGGGAAAACGTTTTTATACTTAGCATTATACACCACCCATACCTATGATTTCATGTAGTTTTCATAGTAACTCTGTGGAGTTAATAGGGTAATTTTGCTGCTTTTTAAAAAAGTTTTTATTTTTTAATTGACAAATAATAATTCAATATGTTTATAGGGTACAATGTGATGTTTCAATACATGTATACATTGTGGAATAAGCAAATCAGGCTAAATAAGGCTTTTTGGGTGAAATAGTCCTTGGCTCCACCACTTACTACCTATGCAATTTTCAGGTAGTCACAACTTCCCTCCACACCACCCGGCCACACTCTCCAAAGGGCTGCAAAGACGAAGGAGCTTACCCAAACAAATCTATTCACTCATCTATATATGTTTAGTGATTAACTACATTCAGGCATCCTGCTAAAAGTTAGGTGTAGAAAGCTTGTCCCTATTTTCAAGGAACTGCCAATCTAGTTAAAGATATGTTAGGAAACAGATAAACATGATAAAATAAGGATTGCTTTTATGAGGGTATATATGCAGAGAATGCAGTGAAACTTAGAAAAAGTAATTCATAACAATGACTAAGGGAGTCAAAGAAGGAGTCCACAATGTATCAGGTTTTAACCAAGAGTTAAAGAAGAAAGCATTTGCCAAGGTGACAAGAAGTGAGATGAGAGAGCTCACTCAGCTAGTTTATAGGATAAGAAGAACTCGGGTCAAAGATGAAATTCCAATATTTAAGAGATACACACAGATAAAAGAAATTCTGAAGTAGACCGAGAAAAAGGTAGGACACAAAGAAAAAGCAGTATCATGACATCCAAAAAAGAGGGAGTTGTCAAGAATGTCCAATGCTATCAAAAGTCAAGTAAGACAAGACTTGAAAAATGTTTACTGAATTTACAAAGGAGTCATTGGTGATCTTAGCAAGATCCTATTAGTGAAGTGATTGTGTTAGGCATCATATTTAGTAGGGTTAGAATGTAAACAGGAATTGAGGAAGTGGAGGTTGCAGGTGAAGAGTACTATTATTCTAGAAATTTTGCTATTAAAAATAATAGTAAAAGATAGGAAGTAGTGAGGAGGGTTGTAGGATTCAGATAAGTGTTTGTAGTTTTTGTTTTTGTAGGTCACAGAGATTTTAGCATGATATGTCCTGAAGAGAAAGATGTAATGGAGAGGGTAGTCGAGATACTGTACAGGAGAAATAAAGTATAATTGACGGATTGAGGTTCAAAGGAGGCAGGTGAAGGATATAAGTGAACATTCAGGAAGAAAGATTTGCTTTTTTAAAGGGCAAGAAATGTCCCTTTACTTGCAGTTGTACAGAAGAAGATAAAGTTGAGTACAAAGTAGTTTGTGCAGCACCCACCATGTACAAGATCTTTTCCATATACTGCTGTCACTCTCCTTGAGATACTCTTTTCCCTCTCTCACTAGGCCAAATCTTTCTATTCATTCATACTTTGGCTCAACTGTCACTTCTGCAAGGAAGCCTTCTGTGACTCCCCGGAAATAAGGCTAGTCCCCCACCATTGTATGCTTCTGTAGCACTGTTTTTCCCCTCATAGCAGTTTTGACAGTTTATAATCATGCATTTATTAATGTGATCACTTGATTGTGTTTTTACCCTACCAGATGGCAATCTCCAATCTCCATGAGAACCGGGGTCAAGTCTTTTTTTTTTTTTTTTTTGCTTTCTATATCTCTAGTATGTAATACACTGTGCCTATCATATTGTAGGTAGAGGTTGAGTATCCCTTATCTGAAATATTTGGGACCAGAGTGTTTCAAATTGTTCATTTTTTCAAATTTGGGAATATTTGCATTATACTTATTGGATCATCCCTAATCCAAGAATATGAAATATAAAATGCTCCAGTGAGTATTTCCTATGATTGTCACATCAGTACTCAAAATTTCAGATTTTGAAGCATTTTGGATTTTGGATTTTTGAATTAAGAGTACTTCACCTTTCTTTAATAAACACATGTTGAATCATCTTAATGTATACAAAGAATGGCACTAGATGCTGACAGAATAGGAAATCCCAAGGGAATGTCAGTCTAGCAATGAGATAAGCTACACATTGGAATGATTATAAAGAAGACATAGTACTAGGTTCAGAAACCACTTCCATAAAGTGAAATGCTCATCCTACCCAGAATCAATCACTCTTTCCTCTGGAATTTCAGTGTGCTTTTGCCATCCTAATAGTCTAGCACTATCTTTGGTTTACAATTTATTACCTTACTCCTGTTCATGCTGTGTATTTATCTTCTATTTAAATTGAGCTAGGGTTAGTTTCTATTGCTTTCAACTGAGAATCCTAATACATATGATTATTTTCACTTACACTGAGCCATTCAAAAATTGGGTTTTCTCTGTAATTTTTTTCTCATCAAATGCAGTTTTGAAACAAAATTGATAGAAATTTTATAATTTGATCAAACAAATTTAATCTTTTTTTTTTCTTTTTGTCTATTCAATGGCAGATTTGGATTTTTGTTGGATATTTAAGTAATTAAACTGCTCAGTTTGTTTAAGGTATTTAGCTTTCTGGTATAATTAACAATAGTTAAGAAAGACTATTCTGGCGCCTTGACAGATTTGGGGTTTTTTTCTCTCTCTTTTCTTTAAAATAAAGAACACACTAGACTGTATGCATGTCTTATTTTGAGAAATGTCTGTTCATATCTTTTGCCCACTTTTTGATGGGGTTATTTGTTTTTTTTCTTGTAAATTTCATTGAGTTCTTTGTAGGTTCTGGATATTGGCCCTTTGTCAGATGAGTAGATTGCAAAAATTTTCTCCCATTCTGTAGGTTGCCTGTTCACTCTGACAGTTGTTTCTTTTGCTGTGCAGAAGCTCTTTAGTTTAATTAGATCACATTTGTCAATTTTGGCTTTTGTTGCCATTGCTTTTGGTGTTTTAGACATGAAGTCCTTGCCCATGCCTATGTCCTGAATGGTATTACCTAGGTTTTCTTCTAGGGTTTTTATGGTGTTAGGTCTAACATTTAAGTCTCTAATCCATCTTGAATTAATTTTCATATAAGGAGTAAGGAAAGAATCCACTTTCAGCTTTCTACTTATGGCTAGCCCATTTTCCCAGCACCATTTACTAAATAGGGAATGCTTTCCCCATTTCTTGTTTTTGTCAGGTTTGTCAAAGATCAGATGGCTGTAGATGTGTGGTATTATTTCTGAGGACTCTGTTCTGTTCCATTGATCTATATCTCTGTTTTGGTACCAGTACCATGCTGTTTTGGTTACTGTAGCCTTGTAGTATAGTTTGAAGTGAGGTAGCGTGATGCCTCCAGCTTTGTTCTTTTGACTTAGGATTGTCTTGGCAATGCAGGCTCTGAAAAAATGCTCGTCATCACTGGCCATCAGAAAAATGCAAATCAAAACCACAATGAGATACCATCTCACACCAGTTAGAATGGCAGTCATTAAAAAGTCAGGAAACAACAAGTGCTGGAGAGGATGTGGAGAAATAGGAACACTTTTACACTGTTGGTGGGATTGTAAACTAGTTCAACCATTATGGAAAACAGTATGGCGATTCCTCAAGGAGCTAGAACTAGAAGTACCATATGACCCAGCCATCCCATTACTGGGTATATACCCAAAGGATTATAAATCATGCTGCTATAAAGACACATGCACACGTATGTTCATTGTGGCACTATTCACAATAGCAAAGACTTGGAATCAACCCAAATGTCCATCAGTGACAGATTGGATTAAGAAAATGTGGCACATATACACCATGGAATACTATACAGCCATAAAAAAGGATGAGTTTGTGTCCTTTGTAGGGACATGGATGAAGCTGGAAACCATCATTCTCAGCAAACTATCACAAGAACAGAACACCAAACACCGCATGTTCTCACTCATAGGTGGGAACTGAACAATGAGATCACTTGGACTCGGGAAGGGGAACACACACACTGGGGCCTATTATGGGGAGAAGGGAGAGGGGAGGGATTGCATTGGAAGTTATACCTGATGTGAATGATGAGTTGGTGAGTGCTGACAAGTTGAGGGGTACAGCACACCAGCATGGCACAAGTATACATATGTAACAAACCTGCACGTTATGCACATGTACCCTAGAACTTAAAGTATAATAAATAAAAGAAAAAGAAAAAAGAAAACACTAGACCCCAAAACACAACAGCAGCTATACTTTTTGTGTTTTTGTCAGTTTAAGTGAGTCAGAGAGTTCCTTAGGGACATAAATTTAAGCATACTTGGAGTTAATTAGGAAAAGCAACAACAAAAAAGAAGCTGCCAGACAATGCAAACAGATCTATCAAAAATCCTGGAATCCAGAAAAGATATTACCATGCTTCTGAGAAACATTTTAGAGTATTTTTGGGAAAAGTGGGCTGGAAATTGGGAGTTTGCAACATTTGGCTGAGAGGCCTAAGTGTAACATATGTAACTTCTGTCTTTAGTGAAATCATGACAGAACTTTATTATTGCCAATCACTTGCTTAGAGTCCTGGAGTAAAATTTTGTTGTGCATTGCCATTTGGTCTGGTTTGATATGATCTTGTCTAGGGCACAGAACACTATGTCAATGATATGTAGAAGGTTCCATCTGTATTTTCACCAAAATTGCCAGAAAATGGTATATAATATACAGAAAACTAGAATTATAACTGATAAAGCCAAGAATTTCAAACTTTATCCAAACTCTGTAAAAAATGTTTATCCTTTCACATTCCATTTTCTTTTAACCTGATAAAGAGCATGGGTTTTCGAGTCAGACATACTTGGGTTCAAATTCTAGTTCCACCATTTACTAGCGACCTTTGGGTAAGACACTTGTTTTCTTTAATCTTTAGCTTTTTGTCAAGCAAATCAGCCAAATGGGAATCATGCCACCTCTCTTATGGGATCTTTGTGAAGATTACATAAAATAACCTATGAAAAGTCGCCAAAACACAGAATCTGGCCCTTATAATACACTAGTCAAATATGACTGTTCTTTCTCTTTTTTTGAATAAAAAGTGTGCAATTTTTAAAGCTTTATTCTCCATTTACTTTCATGGAGAAATTAACTGTATTTGGGGAACAACTTATTTTCTTATTTAGCTATGAAATGAGCAACCTTTTTGAAAAATTGTTTATATTTCATGTACTACAATCCAATGCATACGACTTTGCATTCTAGAAAATCATAAAATGAGGACTTCATCTTTTAGACTAGCAAACAGACTATAGACAAGACCAAGTTTTGGGAAACATATGAATAAGATCTACTTTGTGTTGTTTCTGTCAACATGTTATCAGAAAATGGTACAGAAAAGTACTTGAGGAGCAGACTAGTAACATGGCCCAGAGAGTTATATGGTAAGGAGGCTCTTTTGTGATGAAGAGGTGTTCTGAAAAAGAACAGAAATTTGGACTAAAAGGGTAGGTTTGTGAGAAATTATCTTATGCTTTATAAACTGAAGCTATAATATTTTTCTTGAAATTTTCTAAGCTTTGTACTTTGCAGTGAACAATAAAATGGTCTGAAGATATTTGGACATGAATTTTTCATACAATCTTAATATTTAACATTTCAAATTCTGAAGCTGGTCAAAGATGAATATGATACAAATCTGAGAGATTTTTAACAGAATTTAACCTTTTCCTGCTTTTATTTATTTTGTAGTTTATGGCTTTAGAGATGTATTTTAAAATTTTAAGAATAGTGCCGCAACTGATAATAAAATAATATCAATTGATTTAGAGTTGTATTATACCTTATATTTTTCATTTATATTTTTTCTTTAGCAATTAGGAAGACAGAGGAAACATATTCAATGGAAAAAAAGCTGAGTTAGTTAGGAACACTTCACCACTTCTGATTTCCTTGCTTGCAATGTGAGCTCAGATAGTATACTGGTGACCTCTTTCTGCATCCTTTACTTAGGCTGTCCAAGGAGAGATGGAAAGAGACAGCTGATTGGTAAATTTGGAAGGAATAAGCTGGGCATGATTAACTCGAATTTTCTCTTTTTACGTTTGTGGAGACGAAGCCTCGCCGTGTCAGACAGCATGAGTCTCGATCTCCTGACCTCGTGATCCGCCCATCTCGGCCTCCCAAAGTGCTGGGATTACAGGCTTGAGCCACCGCGCCCGGCCAGATTATTATTTCTTACACCTGCAGAGAGAGGCCGACTCCAATCCAGTTCTAAGACTGGGTGGGTAAGTCTGCCTAATTCTCGGGATCAGTTAGTAGGCCCACCTGGATAAGAGGTCTAAAACCAAATTATTTAACCAGGCCTTACTACTAATAAAGTTAATATCTGGGCATCTCTGTTTTGTTTCCCAAAATGTTTACAACCAGGGGTAGAAGAGAGGTGGTATTTATTGAACTCACCTTTTCTCCCTTTTTCTGGAGAGCACTATGTGTAAGAAAATGTTTTTTCTAAATATTAATAAAAAACAATAATTAAAGTTATAGATCTTAAGTAGCATGTTGCATTTTTAACATTTCCTCTTTAATATGTATTATTACATCTAATAGTCTTCTTCACATTTATTAGTAGAAAATTAGTATTTGGAACTTGAAAGTTCTTCACAATGACTAATGCCAGTTCTTAGGGAATTACAGGAAGAAATGCAAATGAATGAAACAGCTGAGGAAAGGTTTATATACAAGAAAAAATAATGTTCACAATTTTGAAATGGAGTGGAATTGCATATAATATTTAGCATCCAAAAATAATTCACCTTTTCATAATTAAAGGAATATTTTTGAATTATAATCAAACAAAAATGCAGCATTACATAGAATTCAGATGGTTACCTTTTAAAGGGGTGAAAGGCAGTACTTTACTTTTAAAATTACTGGTAAAATAAAGACAACCAATAGGATAGAAGTATTTAAAAATAATTCTCAAGTTCTTCAGTAATGGGCATTAAACTAGTTAACAGTAACTACTCAGTATTTTACAAAGGTCAAAGTCCAAGATAAGTGCCTAAATTACCTTATTCTGATATTGCCACCAAGGCCACACTTGCTTTTATTTCTTGGATTGCTAATTATGGATAGAACCAAATAGGAGTGACTATATAGCGATATGCCTGTCTCTAATAGACATATCAGAACACATATGATTATATTAATGTTGTCTCTTCAATGCAGTTCGGTGATATTGCCACTAGTGAAAGCATAATGAGAATCTTCTTTGGCAAGCTTTCCTTTTTAAAATTGATGTATAACCACACAGAATACACAAATATCACATATACAGATCAATGCATTTTTCATATATGTACAACCCTGTAACTGCCACCCAGATCAAGTTGTAGGGCATTTCTTGAACCTCAGAAAGCCCCCTTATGCTTTCTACCAGTCATTAACCTTTCCCAAAAGAAACCATTCCTCTAAACTGTGTCAACATAGATTTGTTGTGACAGTGTTTGAACCTTATATAAATGGAATCATACAGTATGTACTCTTGAGTATGTAGCTTCTTTTCCTCAGCATTATGTTTTTAAAGTAATCCATGTTCTTGCATGTATCATTATCTTGTTCTGTTCATTGATATGTAATATTGCACTGTGGGAATATACCAGTTTATGGATTCTGCTAGTTAAGGATGTTTGGCTTCTTTCCAATGTGGGGCTATTACAAAAACCAAACATAAACAAACAAACCAAAAACACTATGTAGGTTGTCGTACAAGTCTTCTTATGAGCATAAGCTCTTCTCATCCAAAATTTTTAGGTTGTAGAAAGTCATATGTAGCTTTTTAAAAGGTGCTGCTAATCCGAAATAATTGGAAGCAGGATCTTGAAGAGATGCTTGTACACACACATTCATAACAACATTATTCACAAAAAACAAAAGGTAGAATCAACTCAAGTGTCCACTGACAGATGAATGGATAAACAAAATGTCCTTAATCTAAGTAGCAGACTTAGAAATTGCCCTGGCAGGAACTCACCTATCGTATGTAACTTGTTTTATGTACCTTGGCTTGCTTCTTGGAGTTGAGAGATACCCTTAAAGGGGCATAAGTGGGTCAAACAGTAATAAAAGTGATGAACGATGACTACTAATAAAGTAACTAATCTAACCATGTATTACCATTTGGAGTTTAAAACTAGGGAAGATAATTAAATAACACCTATGCATAGGTCCCTAAAAACGACTCAAAAGGAAAAGTTCTATATTAATCAATCCAGGAATCCTCCTACTGGGTATCTACCCAAAAGGGAAAAAAATCATTATATAAAAAAGACACCCTCTATAATGTGATTATTACACATTGTGTGCCTGTACCAAAATATCTCATGTACCCCATAAATATATACAACTACTATACCCACAAAAATTAAAAGTAAAACAGTTAAAAGATGCCTGTACTCATGTGTTTATTACAGCACTATTCACAATATCAAAGAGATAGAATCAACCTAAGTGTTCATCAACCAATGAGTGGATAAAGAAAACATGGTATATATGTACCATAAAATACCATGCACGCACAAAAATAATGAAATTATGTCCTTTGCAGCAACATGGGTGGAGCTTAAGGCCATTATCCTAAGTGAAATAGCTCAGGAAATCATATGTTATCACTTACAAGTGGGAACTCAACAATGGGTACACACTGATAGACAGTGGGGACTTCAAAAGGGGGGCAATGTGGGGGACCAAGGGTTGAAAAATTACCTATTGGGTACCATGCTCACTATCCGGGTGATCAGCACACTGGAAGCTCATCCCCACCATTATGCAATATATTTGTGTAACAAACCTGCACTTATACGCCCTGAATCTATAAAAATATACAAATTTTAAAAAGGAAAAGTTTTTAAAATTATTTGAATAGCGTCAGATCACCAAGCTATGTATATGGTTTTTAATGGGACAGCACTTGTTTGTTTGCCTAATTACTACATAGTATACATAGGAACAGTGGGAAAAATATCCACTAGGCCCCTTCGACATGGGTGAGTGGACATTTGTGGCCCTTGTGAGGAGAGTTGTCTCAACCTCTTGCCCATTGCACCACTGATAAAGTATTCCGATCTTCAAGCCAGAAACTAAGTAAAACAGCTGCCTGATTCTAAAAAGATCCTAAGAATAGCCCTAGCATCTTTAATGCCACAGCTTATTGACTGTTAAAACTTCTAAGAGCTATCATGGAAGTTGATAGGTTTATCTAAATTCAGACTTGAGTTGATGCAAAAAAAACTGTTTTCCCTTTTTTTCTTTTATTTTTTTTCTTTTGCTTTTATTTATTTAATGGACTTCATACAATAAGGATAAATTAGATTCTAATTGATGTACATTGTATAGAGAAATGAACCAGTTTAGACCAAGCACAAGAAAAAGCCTTGATGAAAAACCAAGGAATCCTAGTGAGCAAGACAAAGCCTTCCATGCATTGTTAATATGAGCAACTGTAAGCATCTTTTGGGCACTTATTGCTTTCCCAGCACTGTGATGTTTTTCATATAAATTATCTCCTATGATTATTATAACACCACTAGGAGTTGGACATTTTGATTATCTCCAATTTATAGTTGAAAGAACTGCAATATATGGAGGTTAAGTGACTTACCTGGATAAGTAATATGGATAGCATATGGTAGAGCAAGAATTTAAACCTCATCTGTTTGATCTCAGAGCTATAGTATTGCCTCCACCACTGAAACCTACTGTCCTGAGTACTCTAAGAAGCCTAAATATCAACCAGTTAAAAATGTACTAATGAGGGAAGTCTGATCTTATTTCTGTTGGTCAGAGCTTTTACGTATAGACAACAAAATCTAGCCCAGCTAGTTTAAGAAAAAAGAAATTTCATAAAATAGTTTGGGTACCCCATAGAATCTCTTGGGGTGCAAGGAACCAGGTTTGGATGCCAAATAGCCAGAAGCAATGATGCAGCAAAAAGAAATGCCCAGCCATAACTCAGGATTGTGGTAGTGGAAAGACTACCACTGCTACCTCCTGCCTTGCACTTTTAACTTGAACCTGGAGCCAAAAACTCTGCCACAGTTGTGTCAGGACCAGATACCTCAGCTGCTCTGTTTTGCAGAACATCCATCTTTCCAAATTCAGTTTCTGCCCCATGTTGCGCACTTATGCCTCCCTGTCTCATACATGGCATGTGAACTGGCAGGTCCCAGTCATACCCTAGCACTCTAGTTGCAATGGAATCTGAAAAATGAATTTTTAGCTTTTCACCCTCTGAATACAGAGAATAGCTATCAGGGAGAAAATATAGATGTTGAATGGCCTAATCTATGGTAACATTTATACTATGTAACAGAGATTTCACGTTGGCCTTCTTCTGACGATAACCTTTTCATGTATAATTAATGAGTATACTGGGTATTTCAAGGCAGGAAGATGGAATGATAATTTTAAACAGAAATTCTGACTTCCTTTTAATTAATCCATGTAGAGAAGTGCTTAGACTGCTAAACATAGACCTAGACCTGAGAGTTATTCTCTGTCTCTCTCTCTCTCTCTAACCATCCATGCAGTAGCCCAAGCCAAAAAAAAAAAAAAAAGAAAAAGAAAAAAAGCCTGAAAGCCATCTTTCTCAATTTATTGTTCCTCTTGCATTCACCACAACTAATCATTTATTAGAACCTGTGATCTCTATCACCTCAAATTCATCTATCTTTTCCATCATTACTGCTTCTATATTGAAGTTTCCTCAAAAATTCCACAATATCTCATACCACAGTTCACTCCCTGTGACTGGAATATTCTTCTTTCTTCAGTCCTACATGAAAATTCATTCTTCAAAATGAAATTTAGGAGTCACCTTCCTTTACGTATTCTCTAACTTACCTGGGTTTCAAAGTTATCTGGCCATACCTCTAGCATAACATTAATATCATTCTACTTTGTTGTTGTTGTCATTGTTGCTCATGAGTCTATCTCTCCCTCCTAGACTCCAAGTTCTTAGAGAAAAAGAATCATCATCTTATTCCTGTCTGTGTCCATGGCACCTAGTCTTCTGCCATATGCATAATAGACAGTATATGTCTACTGAATTGATATAAGTGGAAACCCAAATAGGGAATTTGATGTTATCTACACTCTGATTTAGATTTATCATTTTGTACCATGGTTATATTAGTAATTCAGTCTCCCTGTTGCTGTTATTAGATTCCAACAGTTTATTTTTAAAATTCTGTCATAGTGTATAAAATATACATAACATAAAATTAACCATCTTCACTATTTTAAGTGCACCATTCAAGAGTGTTAAGGGTATTTCTATTGTTGTGCAATCAATCTCCAAAACTTTTTATCTTGTAAAACTGCAACTCTGTACCCATTAAACAACTTTCTATTTTCCCTTCCCACATCCCCTGGCAATCACCATTCTACTTTATGTCTCTATGAATTTAACTGTTCTAGGAGCTTCATATAAGCAGAATCATACAGAATTTCTCTTAGTGTGACTCCACCAGTTTATTTTTAAACTGCAAATATACTACATTACCAATAGACATCAGAATAAAACTTTAAAGCAGGAATGTTCTTATTTGAATTATTTTTTTTTTTCACTCACGAAGGGGATCAGGACATCTCCACACTTACCAGTGTTCTCCCCCAAAGAACTCTGCACATTTTGTGTTTGAGGAACTAATGTTCATGTTCTTATTGTACAAGTTTTCAGATCCCTAGAGAAAAGATAAGACAGCAGCTGGCATCACCTAGAAGAAGAAATTCCAGTTAAGGTCTGTAAGGTTTTCAGTTTGTGCTATACTGTGGGAAAAAACAAACAAGTGTCAGAAAAGACAGTAAGCAAACTAAATAAATACCAGAAACATAACTGAAATCATTCAAGGAAAAATGGCATATGTTTTATTCACCCTCAGCAGATGAGTGAACTACCTAAAAGTTAAACATAAAATTCATCTAAAATTTTCCTTAGGATAGAATAAAAATGGGATATTTGTGACACTGAAATTTTCAGAAGCTAATGCGGTACGTGATTATCTATATACAATATCAAAACTTTTAAATTCAAATAATAAATTCACGTTGTCATACAAATGTCTATTTTTTGTATTCCTGAAGCTTCATCTAACTTACAATGCAATCCAAAGTCTTCTGATGACTTACAAAGCTCTATTTGCCTTTGCTTTTTTTTTTTTTTTTTTTTTTTTTTTTTTGAGACGGAGTCGCTCTGTCGCCCAGGCTGGTGTGCAGTAGCGCCATCTAGGGGCTCACTGCAAGCTCCGCCTTCTGGGTTCACGCTATTCTCCTGCCTCAACCTCCCGAGTAGTGAGTAGTTGGGACTGCATGCGCCCGTCACCACGCCCTGCTAATTTTTTGTATTTTTAGTAGAGACGAGGTTTCACCGTGTTAGCCAGGGTGGTCTCGATCTCCTGATCTTGTGATCCTCCCGCCTTGGCCTCCCAAAGTGCTGGGATTACAGGCGTGAGCCACCGCGCCCGCCGGGCTTTGTTTCTTTTACCCTGTTGACTTTGTCTTCTATTACTCATTTTCTCGTTCATTTATTCATTTATTTTTCAACCTTCATCAGCCACAGTGGCCTTCACACAGTTTGTTAAATAAGAACATTATCCTGAGTGCAAGAAAATCAATTCATGTTCTTGAATACCTGTTTGATGATTATTATTCAGTTCTCTCTGGAAAGAAATGATACACAGATGAAAAGAGTTAAAAGTATGTAGTAAGATAACCTAGAGCAGTGTTGTGTACATAGTAAATTTTCAATAGAAGTGAGTCTCTGCATTTTCTTGTTAAACAATATTTTTAAGCAATAAAATTAGTCTACTGCCTTCCAAACCTTCCAAAGTTATTGCCTTGGTAATTACTAAACATAATTTAACAGTTATTGAAAACTTGATTTTCCATTATGAATATAATTTAGGATATACTATTTTATTGCACAGGACAGAAAACAAGCAAATGAGGGCATTTACAGAAAACATTTAAGGGTATCATGTAGATCTTGATAATAGAAAATGACACTGGAGGGCGGAGCAAGATGGCCGAATAGGAACAGCTCCAGTCTCCAACTCCCAGCGCGAGCCACACAGAAGACCTGTGATTTCTGCATTTTCAACTAAGGAAAGAAGTAATTGTTTATACCTCCAATGATCCATCTCCCCCCAACTGGAAATGCATTCATGAAGAAATCCTATTTCTGGAGCAAGATGGCCGAATAGGAACAGCTTCAGTCTCCAACTCCCAGCCTTGAGCCACACAGAAGACCGGTGATTTCTGCATTTTTCAACTGGTACTGGGTTCATCTCTCACTGGGGAGTGCGGACTGATGGGGTGCTGGTCGCTGCTGCAGCCCGACCAGCCGAGAGCTGAAGCAGAGCTGAGGCATGCGCCTCACCTGAGAGCGCCAAGGGGAAGGGAATCCCTTTCCTAGCCAGGGGAACTGAGACACACAACACCTGGGCTCGGGTTAACTCCCACCCCAATATTGCGCTTTAAGCAAACAGGCACACCAGGAGATCATATCCCACACCTGGCGGAGGGTCCCACGCCCACAGAGCCTCCTCATTGCCTTCTATTCCCTGCTCCAATAACAGCGGTCTGTGATCTACCGGCAAGACGCTTAGCGAGGCTGGGGAGGGAAGCCGCCATTGCTGAGGGCTTAAAGTAGGTAAAGCAAAGTTGCTGGGAAGCTCGAACTGGTGGGCTCACAGCAGCTCAAGAAACCTGCCGCCTGTCTCTGTGGAGCTCCACCCACTCTGGGGACGGGGCACAGCTACACAGCAACAACAACAGCAACAACAACAAAAAGCAGCAGAAACCTCTGCAGGCATAAGCGACTCTGTCCTGACAGCTTTGAAGGGAGCGGTGGATCTCCCAACACGGAGGTTGAGATCTGAGGGACAGACTGCCTGCTCAAGTGGGTCCCTGACCCTGGTAGCCTAACTGAGGCTTATCCCCACTAGGGGCAGTCTGACACCCCACCTCACAGGTGGAGTACACCCCTGAGAGGAAGTTTCCAAAGCAAGAATCCCAGACAGGTACACTCGCTGTTCAGAAATATTCTATCTTCTGCAGCCTCTACTGCTGATGAGCAAGCAGGGGTCTGGAGTGGACCTCCAAGCAATCTCCAACAGACCTACAGCTGAGGGGTCCCTGACTGTTAGAAGAGGCCATCCAAACAGGAAGGACACCTACACACCAAGAACCCATCAGTACATCACCATCATCAAAGACCAGAGACAGAATAAAAACCCACAAAGATGGGGGGAAAAAGCAAGAGACAGAAAAAGCTGGAGATTCAAAATAAGAACATATCTCAATAAAGGGCGCCAGCTCATCGCCAACTCGGATCAAAAGCTGAATGAGATGACTTTAATGAAATGAGAAGAAACAGTCCATCAAATTCTCAAGAGCTAAAGGAGAATTACGTACCGTTACTCGAAACCACAAAATCTGAAAAAGTGGAAGAATCGACGGCTAAAATGAAGTGAAATGCAGAGAAGGTCATAGCGAAATGAAAAGAGATAAACCGCCGACCGCGAGAAATACGTGACAAATGCTTCGGTAACGATCAACTGGAAGAAGTATCCAGATTGAGGATCAAATGAATAAATAAACGAAAATAAAGACGCCTGCAAGAAGTATGGGATTATGTAAAAGATAAATCTCCGTCTGATTGGGGTGTCTGAAAGTGAGGAAAATGGAGACCGTTTGGAAAGCACTCCTTCAGGATATGTCAGGAGAACTTCTAACCTAGTAGAGGCAGGCCAACATTCAAATCCAGAATACAGAGAAACATACAAAGATACTCCTCGAGAGAAAGAGCAACTCCAAGACACGTGCCAGATTCACCAAAGTTGAAATGAAGGAAAAAAATCTTAGGGCAGCCAGAGAGAAAGTGGGTTACCCACAAAGGAAGCCCATCAGCAGACTCACAGCAGATCTCTCGGCAGAAACTCTCCAAGCCAGAGAGTGGGAGGCCAATATTCAACATTCTTAAAGAAAAGAATTTACAGCCAGAATTTCATATCCAGCCAAACTAAGTTTCATAAAGTGAAGGAGAAATAAAATCCTTTACAGATAAGCAAATGCTTAGAGATTTTTGTCACCACCAGGCCTGCGCCACGAGAGACCTGAAGGAAGCACTCAACAGAAAAGGAACAACCGGTACCAGCCATTGCAAAAGCTTATGCCAAAATGTAAAGACCATCAGGCTAGGAAGAAACTGCATCAACTAACGAGCAAAATAGCCAGTTAATATCATAATGGCGGGATCAAGTTCACGCAACAATCTGGCCTTAAATGTAAATGGACTAAATGCTCAATTAAAAGACACAGACTGGCAGAGCTGGATGAGTCAGAGAACCCATCAGTCTGCTGTATTCCAGGAGACCCATCTCACACGCAGAGAGACATACATAGGCTCAAATAAAAGGGATGGAGGAGAAGGTTACCAAAACAAATGGAGAATAAAAAGCAGGGTTGCAATACTAGTCTCTGATAAAACGAACTTTAAACCATCAAAGATCAAAAAGAGACAAAGAAAGATACACCATTACATAATGGTAAAAAGGATCAATTCAACAAGGAGACTAACTATCCTAAATATATATGCACCCAATACAGAACACCCAGATTCATAAAGCAGTCCTTAGAGACTTACAAGAGACTTAGACTCCCATACAATAATATTGGGAGACTTCAGCACTTTCCACTGTCAACATTAGACAGATGAACGAGACAGAAAGTTAACAAGGATATCCAGGAATTGAACTCATCTCTGCAGCAAGCAGACTGTGCCGACATCTATAGAACTCTCCACCCCAAATCAGCAGAATATACATTCTTCTCAGCACCACATCGTACTTACTCCCAAAATTGACCATATAGTGGAAGTAAAGCCTCCTCAACAAATGTACCAAAGAACAGAAATTATAACAAACTGTCTCTCAGACCACAGTGCAATCAAACTAGAACTCAGGACTAGAAACTCAATCAAAAACCACTCAACTACATGGAAACTGAACAACCTGCTCTGAATGACTACTGGGTACATAACGAAATGAAGGCAGAAATAAAGATGTTCTTTGAAACCAATGAGAACAAAGATACAACATACCAGAATCTGGGACACATTTAAAGAAGCAGTGTGTGAGGAAATTTATAGCACTAAATGCCCACAGAGAAAGCAGGAAAGATCAAAATTGACACTTTTAACATACATAATTAAAAGAACTAGAAGAAGCAAGAGCAAACACATTCGAAGAGAAAGCTGGCAGAAGGCAAAATAACTAAGATCAGAGCAGAACTGAGAAAGGGAATGGAACACAAAAAACCCTCCAAAATCAATGAATCAGGGTTGGTTTTTGAAAAAGATCAACAAATTGACAGACCACTAGCAAGACTAATAAAAGAGAAGAAAAGAAGAGAAGAATCAAAATCGGCCTTAATTAAAATGATAAAGGGGATATCACCACCAACCCACAGAAATACAAACTACCATCAGAATACTATAAACACCTCTACGCGCCAAAATAAACTGGAAAACCTAAGAAGAAATGGATAATTTCCTGGACACTTACACTTTCTTCCAAGACTAAACCAGGAAGAAGTTGAATCTGAATAGACCAATAGTAGGCTCTGAAATTGAGGCAATAATTAATAGCCTACCAACCAAAAAGTCCAGGACCAGATGGATTCACAGCTGAATTCTACCAGAGAGGTATAAGGAGGAGTTGGTACCATTCCTTCCTGAAATATTTCAATCAATAGAAAGAATCCTCCCTAGCACTCATTTTATGAGGCCAACATCATCCTGATACCAAAGCCTGGCAGGAACCTGGCAACAAAAAAGATTTTAGACCAATATCCTGATGAACATCGATGCAAAAATCCTCAATAAAATACTGGCAAACCGGATTCAACAACACATCAAAAGCTTATCCACCATGATCAAGTGGGCTTCATCCTGGGATGGAAGCCAGTTCTTATTCACAAATCAATAAACATAATCAGCATATAAGCAGAGCCAAAGACAAGAACCACATGATTATCTCAATAAGGTAGAAAGGCTTTTGACAAAATTCAACAGCCCTTCATGCTAAAAACGCTCAATAAATGGTATTGATGGAGCGTGCCTCAAAATAATAAGAGTATTTATGACAAACCCACAGCCAATATCATACTGAATGGGCAAAACTGGAAAAATTCCCTTTGAAAAGTGGCACAAGACAGGGATGCCTCTCTCACCACTCCTATTCAGCATAGTGTTGGAAGTTCTGGCTAGGGCAGGTGGGCAGGAAGAAATCAGGGGGTATTCAGTTAGGAAAGAAGTCAAATTGTCCCTGTTTGCAGATGACATGATTGTATATTTAGAAAACCCCATTGCCAGCCCAAAATCTCCTTGATAAGCAACTTCAGCAAAGTCTCAGGATACTGGTAATGTGCAAAAATCACAAGCATTCTTATACACCAATAACGAACAAACACAGAGAACCAAATCATGAATGAACTTCCATTCACAATTGCTAAAGGAAATCAAATACCTAGGAATCCAACACAAGGGATGTAAAGGACCTCTTCAGAGAGAACTACAAACCACTGCTCAGTGGAAATAAAAGAGGACACAAACAAATGGAAGAACATACCATGCTCTCATGGATAGGAAGAATCAATATCGATGAAAATGGCCATACTGCTTAAGGTGGTATATGGAATTTCAATGCCATCCCCATCAAGCTACCAATGAGTTTCTTCACAGAATTGGGCTTTGGATTATTGGACTTGAAAAAGGCACGCATCTCAGGAACAATCCCTAAGTCAAAAGAACAAAGCTGGAGGCATCACATACCTCACTTCAAACTACTACAAGGCTACAGTAACCAAAACAGCATGGTACTGGTACCAAAACAGAGATATAGACCAATGGAATAGAACAGAGTCCTCAGAAATAATACCACATCTACAGCCATCTGATCTTTGACAAACCTGACAAAAACAAAGAAATGGGGAAAAGGATTCCCTATTTAATAAATGGTGCTGGGAAAATTGGCTAGCCATAGAGTAGAAAGCTGAAACTGGATCCTTTCTTACTCCTTATGAAAATTAATTCAAGATGGATTAGAACTTAAATGTTGAACCCTAATACCATAAAAATCTAGGAAAACCTAGGTATTGAGTACCATTCAGGACATAGGCATGGGCAGAACTTCATGTCTAAAACGCAAAAGCAACGGCAGCAAAAAGCTAAAATTGACAAATGGGATCTAATTAAACTAAAGGCTTCTGCACGAAAAGCAAAGAAACTACCATCAGGTGAACAGGCAACCTACAGAATGGGAGAAAATTTTGATCTGCTCATCTGACAAGGGCTAATATCAGAACCTACAAAAGAACTCAAACAAATTTACAAAGAAAAAACAAACAACCCATCAAAAAGTGGGCAAGGATATGAACAGACATTTCTCAAAGAAGACATTCATACAGCAAGCGAACATATGAAAAAATGCTCATCATCACTTGGCCATCAGAAAATGCAAATCAAAACCACAATGAGATACCATCTCACACCAGTTAGAATGGCAGTCATTAAAAAGTCGGGAAACAACAGGTGCTGGAGAGGATGTGGAAATAGGAACACTTTTACACTGTTGGTGGGATTGTAGAAGCTAGTTCAACCATTATGGAAAACAGTATGGCGATTCCTCCAAGGATCTGGGGAACTAGATGTACCATATGACCAATACATCCCATTATAGCAGGGATATATGCCCAAAAGGATTATAAATTATGCTGCTATAAAGACACATGCACACGTATGTTTTATTTGCAGCACTATTCTAATAGCAAGACTTGGAATCAACCCAAATGTCCATCAGTGACAGATTGGATTAAGAAAATGTGGCTTTATACACCATGGAGATACTAATACTGGCCATAAAAAAGGATGAGTTTGCGTCCTTTGTAGGGACATGGATGCAGCTGGGAAACCATCATTCTTAGCAAACTATCACAAGAACAGAAAACCAAGCACCTGCATGTTCTCACTCATAGGTGGGAACTGAACCAATGAGATCACTTGGACTCAGGAGGAGGAAGGGGAACATCACACACGAGGGCCTATCATGGGGGGAGGGAGGGGGGAGGGATTGCATTGGGAGTTATACCTGATGTAAATGACGAGTTGATGGGTGCAGCAGACCAACATGGCACAAGTATACATATGTAACAAACCTGCACATTATGCACATATACCCTACAACTTAAAGTATAATAATAATAAATAAATTAAAAAAAAAAATGACACTGGTAGGGCAGGAACTAAAATTTAAAAAGTCAAGAACTTAGAGCATCTCCATCTTTTTGGGGTCATATGGCTTTATATCCCTGCTTCTCTTGCCTTTTTATTCTTCTGTCTCTGTTCTGTCTGTTATTTGTGCTTCCCTACATGACAAATAAATGTTAGGTAAGAGAAAGTAGAACTGAAAGTATTAACATACAAGATGGAAGACAAAAGGAGAAAAATAAATGAGAACAGATATAAAAGAGAGTTGTTTGGATAGAGAAGATCATTAGGAAAACAAAACAGGGATATAATTGTTGGTATTAAAGAGTCAGTTCAATAGTAGAGGAAGAACACAGATCCTCAAATCATTTTATTTAGTAAATGCTTAACACTTGCTCTGTATTTTCTAAATAAATATATATGTAAATATTTTACATATATTAACTCACCTAGTCCTCATAACAACCCTATGGGAAAATTATTCTATCATCATTAATATTATATTATCAGCTCCATTTTACAAATGAAGAAAGTGAGGCACAGAGAGGTTAAGTTTATTTCTCCAAAGTTCTATAGTTAGGACAGGGCAGGGACAGTAGTCAAACCTAAGCCTTCTGGCTGTAGAGACTACGCTTTTAAGCACTACACCATGCTGCCCATTGCAGGTAATATTTGAAACCCTAGCTCCTCCATTTCTTAACTAAATAATCTCAAGAAAGTTCATCTCTCTGAGCCTCAATTTCCTTATAGAAAAAAGAAAATTATCATTCATTCAACAAATATTTATCAATCATTTTTTATGTGCTAGTCATTCTACTAAGAGATAGATATTCAACAGTCAACAAAATAGACATGGCTTCTGTCTTAATGGAACTTAGAATCCAGCATGGTAAGATGATTGTGAAGATTCCAGAGATGATTTATGTAAGGTGTTCACAATTGTACTTGACATATTCCAGGGACTCACTGATATTATCATTGAATAAAAGAACTTGGAGTGTGGATTTTTCTCAGATGAAAAATGAGCAAGATGTGTGCGGAAGAGCTCATAAGGGTCTTTAAAGTAAATAAAAGGTCTATTTGACCCAATTGCTCATAATTAAGATGTAAGAAGTAAAACCATCAATGGATTCCTATTATTGGTATAGGAAAGTAGTTTCATTTCAATGGCTAAGATGATTCAAAATTATTTAGAAATTGTATACTAGGTATAATACACATATAAATATCATACAAAAATACTAAGAATAAGCATGTCAACATGTTTAAAGTTATTATCTTCAGCAGATTATGATGATATAAACTTTTCTTTGATCTACTCATCTATATTTGCTGTTATTGCTGCTGCTACTACTTCAGCATCTTCTTTTTTCCAATATACCCACCATTCAAGGCCCAACTTTTCTTCAAAGTCTTACCTAACTATACCAGCTCTCATCATCCCTCCCCATATCTGAACTCTTAAGACACTTTTAGTCTGCATCACACAAGTAAGAGTATAATAAAAGAGCCCTGTCTTCCCAACTAGATATGTGAACTCCTTACAAAGAGATACCATTTCTCCTACTACTTGTATTTTCTCCCACCTCCACACTAGGGGGTTATCTCGGTGCTGAGCGTATACCAGGTGCTTAAAACATAGATCAATATGTATGCACATATATGTTCAAAATCAGGAGACCTTAGGAAAATCATCTCTCCTCTCAAGACTTCAATAACCTCATTCAATTGTAATTATTTTTTTTTCTGATCTGTGAACTGAGGAATTGGGAATAGATTGGTGATCCCTTAAACTTTTAAAATATTAGGATCTCTTTTTCACATCATAGTGTGTCCAGAATTTATTCCTTCCGGTGGGTTCTTGGTCTTGCTGACTTCAAGAATGAAGCCACGGATCCTCACAGTGAGTGTTACAGCTCTTAAAGATGGTGTGTCCAGAGTTTGTTCCTTCCGATGTTCAGATGTGTCCAGAGTTTATTCCTTCCAGTGGGTTCATGGTCTTGCTGACTTTAGGAGTGAAGCCGCAGACCTTCGCAGTGAGTGTTACAGCTCTTAAAGGTGGCATGTCTGGAGTTTTTTATTCCTCCTGGTGGGTTCGTGGTCTCACTGACTTCAGGAATGAAGCCACAGACCTTCACAGTGAGTGTTACAGCCCTTAAGGTGGCGTGTCCGGAGTTGTTTGTTCCTCCCAGTGGGATCATGGTCTCGCTGACTTCAGGAATGAAGCTGCAGACCGTGGCAGTGAGTGTTACAGCTCATAAAGGTAGTGTGGACCCAAAGAGTGAGCAGCAGCAAGATTTATTGTGAAGAACAAAAGAACAAAGCTTTCACAGTGTGGAAGGGGACCCAAGCAGGTTGCCGCTGCTGGCTTGGGTGGCCAACTTTTATTCCCTTATTGTGCCCTGCCCACATCCTGCTGATTGGTCCATTTTACAGAGCGTTGACTGATGTGTTTTTACAGAGTACTGATTGGTGTATTTACAATCCTTTAGCTAGACACAGAGTGCTGATTGGTGCATTTATAATCCCTTAGCTAGATACAAAAGTTCTCCAAGTCCCCACCTGACCCAGAAGCCCAGTTGGCTTCACCTCTCAATCCCCCCTCTAAACAGGAAACCCCAACTGCTGTTGGGAATTGCGTGATGACCACTCCAGCTACTTCCTGATGGATAGGGTTGAAGAAGGGGCCATGCAGTTGTAGTGTCCTCCAGAGGGGAACTTTTTAGGCCAGTGAAAGGGTCAGCGGGTCAGTCCGGGGGTCCTTGGTAGAAGTTCTTACTTGAGCTCATTTGGGGTTCCATTTGTAAGACCATCTGTAGCTTGATGGCCTCAATCCTAGAGGAAACAAATTTGACAAGGAGGTTAAAAATACAGGACCCGAGGAGAGTAATAGCAAGATGGCTGTCACAGGACCTAGAAAGGGGAGAAGCAATGCCACCCAACTCCAGCAGTTGGTATAAGAGTTTGAAAGCCGTTGTCTGATTTCAGAAGCCTTTTCCTGTAAATGTCAGGCGGCATCTTGTACTATCCCTACCTGGTTAGTGTAAAAACAACACTCTTTCCCAAAGAAGGTGCAGAGTCCTCCTTTCTCAGCAGTGAGGAGGTCTAGGCCTCATCAGTTTTGGAGAGTCACTACTGCAAAAGAGTCTATTTGGAATTGTAGAGTAAGGATAGATTTCATTATTTCTTGCAAACTGTCTGAGAAATCCTTTGAGAGTGTGTGGTAGTAGGATAATGAAGTAGGTAGACTGGCTATTCTGGTTCCTGTAGCAGTAGCCATTCCTAACCCTGTAAGTAGGGGTATTAGTTGTATGGATTTGTGCTGACAGACTTGAGCTGTGAGGGGTACTGATAGGGTCTGATTTCCTGGGGGAATGTTAATGTTGGGACTTAGAAAGACTAAGGTGCAGGTGCCTGTCCAGTTAGTGGGGAGGCAGATATAGGTTGACGTTCCACATAAGAAGAATATACCTTGGCTGGGTAGACAGAACTGGTTGTGTATGTTAAAAAGGTGTATGAGTGTTGTTTTCACTTTCCCAAACTCCTGGAGTACTTGCCAAAGTAGCTCCAGTGAGTGGCTAGAAAGGGGTGTTGGGAGCAAACTGAGTGACTCTCTGTGTTCTATTTTCCCATTGGAGAAAAAAAAAACATTTTGTATCTACTAGGAACCATTTGAGAGAGTGATTGAAAGAGGGGATGAGAAGGCATTCACTAGTGGTGGGGTCGCTGCTGCAGGGGGTCCAGGGGTAAATGATCATGCAGGGTGTATGTTTGCCATTACAAAACCCGGACTGTTTGTTAAGCAGGGAGTAGGCAATGATTTTTGGAGGTCCTGAGAAGTGGATAAGCCATCTGAATGGAGCTGTTTGGGTAACTTGGAAGTTACTGTGATCAGTTGGGGCTTGAATTTGTAGGGTGTAATTACACTGATGGGGTAGTCGGTGCCCAAGGGGCAGGCCTGATAACGGGTTATGTTGGATGCATAAAGGGTCTTTGAAAGTTAAGATGGTATTCGTAGTTACAGGGCCGTGTATGGGCTTTTCATTGCTTGTGTAATAGGTGAAGTTGGAAATTAAGAACGTAAAAGTTGGATTGCACGTCCTGTTAGGGTATTCTTGGTCCTATGAGAGATGCGGAAGTCAACTAATGATTACATATTCAGAAGACAGAAAGGGTCTTTTCCTTCATAACGAGGGTGGTAGGTTAAGTTGGTAAAGACCCATTTTTTTTGCAGGAATGGGAGTGGCAACATAAGCAGAGGTTGATAGAGAGATACAAAGCCAACAGTCATTTGCCAGGGAAGGATTGAACTGGTTTAACAGAGAGTGGGTTAAGTTGACAGTCTTGTAAAGGTAATTAGGAGCTAGTGGAAGGAGAGGGGCGATTGTATGAAGTATCCAAGGAAGCAGGAGGGATAGATAGGCAAAGAGTAAGTAGATAGGTAAAGAGGGTGCTCTGGAAGATGAGATCATTTCATCCAGTCTGAGTTAAAGGTAGGAGTAAATTGCTGTCAGAAGGAAGGGAGATATAAAGAAGGTTGATGTCATTAGGATTTTTGTCCCAGCAGAAGCTACAGTATATAGTCCTATTGCAAACAGTATGGTTAGTATGCTGCTTAATAATATGATGAAATAGTAAAAGGATTCCATTAAAGGGGCAAGGAGAGGTGTTAAAGATTATGTAGATTTTCACTTATATCTTTAAGGGGGAAGGGGTTGTTCCTCAAGATCAGCGGTAGGAGGCTTTTTAGTCTGGGGTGTTTCTTTCCGAAATAGGAGATGCAAGTCCTCCAACGGTTCGCACGTGTATCAAGACTGGTCTGGATGATCTTGGGACTCCTGAGCTGATGGTCCAGCAGGTTCCTCAGGGGGTATCCAAAATTTAACTCGGGTGTGGTGAATCCAAGATTCCACTCCTGCCACCTTAACTGCAGTGGGGGCAGAGAGGATTACCGAGTATGGTACTTGTCACAAAGAATCCATAGATGGGGAGGTAGAGAGGAAAGATTTGACCAACACTAGATCTCCTGGTTGAGACAACTGTGTTCCCTTTCTCTGTGACATTCTTCAGGTAGGTTTTAAAGGTTTCATTGATATTTTACCAAGGAAGTTATATCTTTGACCAAGTTGGCCAATTAATTCCTGATGAAGTAAGAGGTCATTTGTGAGAAAAGGTCGTCCATACAACATTTCATATGGACTGAACCCCATTTTGTGAGGAGAATTTTGGATTCTCAACAAGGCAATAGGCAAAAGAGTAGGCCATGGGAGATGAGTTTCTTGTGTTAGTTTCCTTAAGTGACTCTTGAGTGTTTCATTTGCCTTCTCGTCCTTCCCTGAGGATTGTGGCCTCCAGGTGCAGTGAAGGTGATATTGTGTCCCTAGAGCTTTGGAAATTCCCTGAGTTATCGTGGCTTTAAGAGCCAGACCGTTGTCACTCTGTAAGCTTTGGGGAAGCCTAAATCTAGGAATTATTTCATGAATTAGGACTTTAATCACTTCCTGAGCCTTCTCTGTCTTTCAGCGGAAAGCTTCCATCCAATTTGTAGAGGTATCAACACAGACCAACAAGTATTGAAATCCCTTTGACTTAGGCATATGGGTGAAGTCTAGCTGCCAGTCCTCTCTGGGATAGTAACCTATTCTTTGTTCCCCAAAAGGGGCCTTACACTGAACCAAGGGATTATTCCTTTGGCACCCCTCACAGGCTTTGACTACCTATCGGATGGTCCAGAGGAGGTTTGGCCCTGTAAATAGGGATTTGGCCGTTTGATGAGTGTTTTCAACACCATATGAAAAGTTTGGTGGAGGGTTTTAAGTATTTTCCCCTGGCTGGCTTTGGGTATAAACACCCTTCCTTTTTCTGTCATTAACCACCCCGAGGGGAGAAAACTATGCCCCCGTAAAAGTTCCCATTCTGTTTCAGTCGGGGAATACTGGGGCTTAATCTCTTGGAGGGGGTTGTTCCATACCAAGGGTCCTTCCGTAGGTATTTCTAATGGGAGGTTCCACCTGGCAGCAATTTTGGCCTCAGCATCTGCCCGATGGTTTCCTTCTGCCTTTTCTCCTTTGCCTTTCTGATGGCTTTGGCAATGTAAGACTGCCACCTCTTTAGGTTTTTGTACTGCATGCAATAACTCCATAATTTCCTTGTGGTATTTAATGGGGGTTCCCCCAGAGGCTAGGAACTCCCTTTCTTTCCATACTGCAGCATGGGCATGTAGGATTAGATAAGCATAGTTACTATCTGTAGCAAAATCTCCCAATTACAACTGAGAAGGTGGGAGAAATATCTGGTTACAGGCTGTCTCAGGATTCCTCGGATGGTAACGGATCTTGAGGACAGCTGTCTGGGACAGGAGATTAACGCTGAGAAAGCCACACCATTGTCCAGGAGGAAGTCAATTTCCTGGCCCTCAATGGTTATACGTACCCAGGGCTCAGTGAGGGTGATGACATGAGCTGGTGCTTGCCACGGGCACCCTCAGTCCTGTTGTTGGATCATCTGGTTGGGGGATTCTGGCCCAGAGAACCTTGCCCTCTGGGGCAGTGTGCCTTCCAGTGATTGCCTGGGCATAGTGGAGATGGACGAGGGGGTGGCTGATTGGTGCATTTTTTCAGAGTGCTGATTGGTGCATTTACAATCTTTTAGCTAAACACAAAAGTTCTCCAAGTCCCTGCCCAACACAGAAGCCCAGCTGGCTTCACCTCTCAATAGTACTTGTGTTTTCAGTATCCACTAGATCAGGGATCTCCAACCACTGGGACATGGACAGGTACCAATTCATGGCCTGTGAGGAACCAGGCCACACAGCAGGAGGTGAATGGTAGGCGGGCGACTGAAGTTTTGTCTGTATTTACAGCTGCTCCCCATTGCTTTCATTACTGCCTGACCTCAGCCTCCTGTCAGATCAGCAGCAGCATTCTATTCTCATAGGAGCACAAACCCCATTGTCAACTATGCAAGTGAAGGATCTAGCCTGCACACTCCCTATGAGAATCTAATGCCTAATGATCTGTCACTGTCTTCCATTACCCCCAGATGGGACTGTCTAGTTGCAGGAACACAAGGTCAAGGCTCCCACTGATTCTACACTATGGTGAATTTTATGATTATTTCATTATATATTACAATGTAATAATAATAGAAATAAAGTGCACAATAAATTATGTGTGCTTGAATCATCCCCAAACCATCTCCCCAGTCTGTGGAAAAATTTTCTTCCATGAAACCAATTTCGTGTGCCAAAAAGATTGGGGACCACTATATTAGACAAAAATAATGCATGACAAAATGTTTAAATATATTTAGTATATTTTAAATGAATTAATGTTTTTTTGGTGATAACATCTACCAACAGATAATCTTGCAGTGCCCAGAAGTTATAGCTCACAGGTTTAAAACCATTAGTGTGTGCACCCTCCTGCTTATCAACTCATTGTTATCAAATTACTATGTTATTAACTTACTTATTTTGTTGATTTATGCCTTGAGAGCCTATAGGCTCATATCTTTGGACATAGGTTTTTTTGAAAGTCAGGAATATATATCCTAAATATCTTTAAATATGTTCTCTCATGATATTTTAAGCTCTACTAGCTAACTTCTCTAGGACTCTTCATTGGATTGTTTATGGGAGCATTTTGGAAGACAGGAAAGCAGAAGCCATTTTGCTGACATCTGTAAGATACATGGAGGGGATTATTTTTGTTTTTCTCAATCTAGTCAAGTGGATTCCAGAAAAAGGAGGCAAAGAGGGTAAATCTCTTCTGTGATTAGCCTGAGGTAGGTAGAAACACACTCTTCATGATGTAGGTGAATCAATGTTAGATTTTGTCCTTTTAGCAGTTATAAAAACAAAATTTCTGTGGCCCTTCCTTATTTGAATTAAGGGGTTCTCTATAGTCCCTGAACAAGCAACACTAGCATCACCTGGAAACTTGTTAGTTGTTCCCTAATGAATCAGAAAATCTAGGGCTGAGGCCCAGAAATCTGTGTTTTAATAAGCCCTCCTTGTGATGCTTACAAAATCACCAGTCTAATCCAATTTCTTTGCAACAAGTGAAATCTCTAAAAAGGATATGGTAGAAGGAAGTCATCTTAAAGGCAAAAAATGAGAAAGTGGTAAATGTATAAAACCTAGATTTATAAAAGGCAAAAATAGAAAGATAGCCACTGACTTTCTTATAGTTCACTTTATTTAATCCTACTAGAACATTGTTTGTACCAGACTTTTTGGATCTAGGTCAATATATCTTGCTGTGGATGCCATTTAAATTGATCCTTATACCTGCTTCCTCACAATAGCCTTTAAGTATCTACCAGTGAGGCTGAATTTGAGCTTTCTTTGCACAGATGTCTAAAACTTATGGATTTGAATTCATCTTTACTTTCTTTAGTAATATTAAAACACCTCAAGGGTAGTTTGTGTATCATCCCTGTATTCTGGATAATGACAATCTCAGTGGTCGCCATTTTCAGAATGATATGTTGCAACTTGATAACTATTGAGCATAAAGATCAAAATCTCATTGGACAAAACTGAAAGGATAGTCATCTGAATGGGAGTGTATATCCACATCAATAACTATTCTGTTAGGAAAAAGTACCAGTATTCTTGAAAAGTTTTCATTTGGTTTTGACTTTTTTTCAGGATAATTAGGTCTTTTAAATAAAATAACATTTGAAGGAATTTATAAAGTATAAAGCCCTCTACAAGTAATAGTAACACAAATAATAGGCAACATTAATTAGATATCTTTCGGTGCTAGGCACTATGCTAAACACTTCACATACATTACGACAATCTCTCAGCAATCCTTCACAGTAGGTATTATTATCTTCATTTTATGAAAGAGGTTAGGTAACTTGACCAAAGCCATATAATTAATAAATAATAGAGATGAAATATGAACTAAGATCTGACATATTTCAAATTCCATGCTGCTAACCACTATATTTATTGACTCAGTGTCATTTTCTTACATCTATATCTACAAAACTTCAAATATAGTGCTTTCTCACTGTAGAAATTTGAACATAAATGAGGTATTTAAAACAGTGAAACCTCCCTTCACCACCATCCAACTGCAATCCCACTTTTATTCATATTCGGAGTGGGCAAAATTTTGTGTTTCTTTCAACGGGAGTGTTTTCCTGCTGAAAGTCAAGCAGACATGCACATGTACCCCTGAACTTATAATAAAAGTTTAAAAATGTCTATTTTAATAGCTTCCCCCAAAAAAGAACTGTTGTAATTACAATAAATATAGAAGAGTTATTACATTTCTTAAACATGATTCAGTGAGGTGCAGTTCATTTTTTAAACCAAACCTTTGGGCTAAGATACTACCAACTAAACTTGTTACATGCAAAACAAATGCTTTAGTTAACTGGGCTGTCAGTATAGACACAGCACTCTCAGCTCTGTCATGTGATAAATTAGTCAGAAGCCTGGCAACCCTTCGAGATTTGCTTCATTCTCCAGTAGGGCAGGTGTATTTATTTAACAACTCTGGCAGTGAGACGGGTTTTTTTGTTTGTTTGCCATAAAAGAGTGCTTGAGTCTACAATTGTCTTTAATGAATGCTGACTTTTTCTTAAGTTAGAGGGGCCTCACGGTATCTCCAAGTAGCACATGCCGAACCTGAAAAATCTATTTTCATATCACTACACTGCTATTGCCCACTAGAACTTACGGTGACATAGCAGAGGATGAATTCAGTGAAACATTGTCTTCTTTCTTCTCCACTCTTTTGGGCAATTCCTGCTCAGCAAGTTCTAAACTGGCTTGGTAATATTTAATTGTTCTATAATGCTTTTCTCTGCCAATTAAAAGAGATAGCATACTGCCAACATCAATATTTTACTGCAGCCAACAAAATACGCTGCAGTAAATGACTGCCTAGGCTCACAAATACAAGGATGCGAGCCTTCACTTTTCCACTCAGCTTTAGTGCCCGAAAGCGAAACCAACTTTCAGCTTCCCAAAAGTTTGTTCCAAAACCCAAAATGCTCTCATTGAGCCATTTTGTTGTCATATTATTCAGAGATTCTGAGTAATCCCAGTTTGATCTCTTTGTCCAGAGGCAAAAGGGCTCTAATTTCTAGGGGAATTGATAGTCTAGCCAAGGATCACCTTAGTACATATTCACCTGTCCGTGTTATTTTTTCTGGCTGCATCAGGATGGCTCTATTTCAAAGTGAAGAGAGGCAGTCCCAGAATTCTAGGATAAAAACCTATCAGCCCGGACATTAGCACGGAACTGGAGGTGGGCCTATCTTACCAAGGTTTCTACATAAGTTTAAGACAGAATGAATTTCTTAGTACAAATAGAGAGAAGGAGACACTTACATCAAGCTTTTTATGCAATACATTAACAGGAAAAATAGAGTACAAATCGATCTCCTCAGAAGGAAAGAATTTTATAGACTCTAACTGTATATAAATGAAAGCCAGGCAGAGGCACTTCATCCATTAGGCTTTCTACTAACTCATCATCCTTAGTCTCTCCCTACTCCCACCTTGACCCCTTCTGGTGATGGACACTCTTTCCTGTGCACTGTAAAATTGCTATATCCATCTTGAGAAAACAAGATCTAAACATGCATTAAAATTAAACTAAGTATGCATATGTAATGTGCTACAATAGACTGGATGGAATCAGATAGAAGTCAGAGATGATATTTTAATAGAGACATTGAATCTGTGTATAAAATATTAAATAATCATGTCTACAAGGAAAGCTGAAGAGCAAAGAGGTGACTTCAGCATTTCAGACATATAGAGAGGCTCTAAACAGAAGAAGGAAAAGAAACAAACCAAACCCAAACAAAACAAAAGAAAACAGGGCTTTCTTGACCACTTTGTGAGGTGATCAGGTGGGAGTAATGAAAGTTGCATGAAGGTTAATGGAGCACCAGCAAAGAAGTCCCAGGCAGCCTGCCATTCTAGATGTAAGGAAATATACCATCTGCATTCAAGTACTGGCTCGTCTGTGAGCACCTGCCAACACTTCTGCTTTTATATGACTCACACTGCAAGATTAGACTAAGGTAGGGAAAATCTCAACATCAGTGGTCAAGAAGTTAGCAATATATGGTGGCCTTGAGAAGGTGAACTGTCTCTTGCTATTCCTTGCTACAATCAGATAGACAAGGGGAAAGGTGGACACATCCCTTATTTCAAAAACACTCCACTTCCGTATAGAACAAGTCTAGAAAGGTGCCTCACTAATACAATAAGCAAAATATCTGTGAGTACAAAAAGACTTTATTGTCAACTATTACTTCAGGCCTGACTTCCTGCCAACATAAGCAAAGTGAGTTATAGGTGCACTCAGTAAAGTCACGAAAAGACAGAGAGGGATTGGAGGAGGAACAAAACAGCAGTGGCAGAAGAATGGCCATTTGTTTCACTACTGACTTGGATGCAAAAACAAAGATACTGAGCAGGCATGTTCTATAAGATACATGGCTTTGGGAAATATTTTTATCCCTCTGAGCCGTGGCTTATTATAATAGAGATTCCCCTGCTCTATTCAAATAGTACTGTTACAAGGATTGTTTACGGTTCTTTGGGAAAACACTGCTCCTGCAAAATGTAGGGTACTTTTGTTCTTTCTGGAATCTATCAAGTTGTGCTTCAAGCTATTTCTGTAATTATAAAGGAGGGAAGCAGGTAATTCTGAAGCAAGTAATTCTGATTCTCCCTTTTGATATCTCCTCTCCACACACATACACAAACATATGCACATACACATAGACACACACATGCACACACACAGAGCCATGCTGGAGGAGGAAGTAGTTACCAGGCACACAAACCACAAACTTTGCAGAGGCATGCCATGCCCAAGTTTGGTTCTGGCACCTTCTATTCAGTTGTCATCTTTTACTCTTTGTGCTGTGTTTATACCATGACTGAATGTAGTTTCAAGGTGACTGATAAGTAATTAAAGGATTTTTGGCTCATTTACCTGGAAAGCATGGATCTAAGAAAGGCCCAAAAGATAAAAATAAAATCTGAGGGGAAATAATACCCAGAAGAAAGAAATGTCTTCACAATGACATAGGCAAGAGTCCATCTAGACTCCTGCTTTTGCCCCCACTCTCCGTTTCTCCTTTCCTAATGCCGTGGACACTCTTGACATCTGTGCAAGACCTGGAGAAAAGGTCAAAAAAGCCTACCTGCATGCTGGATGAGGAGGCAATAGGCGAAATATTCACACAAATTACACCTTCCTTTTGCAATCTCTCTCAAAAAAAATTTAATGATTGCAAGTGGTAGAAGCAACAGTGTAAACAAAATTATGTTTAAGTTAATTATTTACAACCTTCAGCAATGTAAAAATTATTGGTAATAAATGACTTATAGAAATCAGAGCTACAGCATGCTATAATTGTTGCTTCCAAGTTGTGTAGGGGGCTTTTATTAGTAGCACATTTAAAATTGAATTTTATGTTTTGTTGAGAGTATTAAGACTGAAAATGCTACATAAATTTAGCTAATTTTTTTTAAATCTAGTGAAGCTCCACAGATATTTTCCACCAATTAAAGTATAAATTGATACCATGATTATCAGTTTAAGTTCCCCTTGAGGGTGGTTGTAACTGTGAAAGTAAAAAAAAAAAAAAAAAAAAAAAAAAAAAACAAAAAAACTATATTTGTAAAAATGCTTTCCTATTTTGAAAATAATTCTAACACTAACCATCATGTTTCAGGAAAACGGGATATTTTTAGAAGGATTTAGATACATACAAAGATGTACTTTTTTTCATTAAGTTAATACATTTCTTTTTACTATAGCTGATGATTCATAGACAAAAACAATAAAGAAGAAACTTCCTTGGAAATTTTTCATCGCATTTCAGTTAGGCTAGATCCATCAGGATATAGTAACAGTAGGGATGGAAAAAGGGGGTGGTGCAGAGTGCAGATTGGTGACATTAACAGGAGAATTCCAATCAAAACAAACACCAACATGAGTTGATAACTGAGGTAAATCTGTTGCATGTGGATTACCTCATTTGAGAAGGAGGAATAGAAACTTGGATAGACCCACTTCTTTGAGAGCAAACTCCAGAGATGAAAATAGAAACTAACCAACTTAACAAGATTTATGTTCTTCATACCTACACTAGAAGAATAATTTATCTGGTATTTACCAAATTAATTTTCTAATTAACAATTGTTTCATTCTTTCAGGCATAACTTACAGTGATTGATGGAAATTATCTGTTTCTCATCTACCAGTTCTTTAGGTAATCAACACTAATACCTATAGCATGGAATCAATTGAACTAATTGACATCTCCTAGAAACTATTTCCTTTCAACATTTGAGCACCTATTGTATGTGTGCACTGTGGTAGGCACTGAGGATGCCCTCTTCCTCCATATGTGTAAGTGAGAATGAGATTACATTGGGAGGAAGTGAGAGAGGAAGTGCAAGAAAAAATTCAAGATGCCCATTTAAATTAGAATTTCAGATGAGCAACAAATAATATTTTAGTATAAGTGTGTCTCATACAGTATTTACTAAATCTGGCAATGCTAAAATTTGCTCAGATATCTAAACATTCAAATAGAAGCAAGAAAAAATATAGTGAGAGCAATGAGAAGGAAGCTTCAAACTCTTCATGGGTTGACAAGTGTGCAGTCCATTGAGGAAAAATTATCTGCTTTCTTGCAAGCAGAACTAAAAGAGCACAAGGTTGGAGAGGGGCGGAGCAAGATGGCCAAGGGATCAATTCAACAGGAAGAGCTAACTATCCTAAATATATATGCACCCAATACAGGAGCACCCAGATTCATAAAGCAAGTCCTTAGAGACTTACAAAGAGACTTAGACTCCCATACAATAATAATGGGAACTTCTAACACTCACTATCCCAGCATTAGACAGATCCAGCAGACAGAAGAGTGAACAAAAGGATATCAGGAATTGACTACATCTCTGCAGCAAGCAGACCTAATGAACATCTATAGAGACTCTCACCCAAATCAACAGAATATACATTCTTCTCCAGCACCACATCGTGCCTCCCAAAATTGACCACGTGGTGGAAGTAAGCACTCCTCAGCAAATCTATTACAAAGAACAGAAATTATTACAAACTGTCTCTCAGGCGTGCAATCAGAGACTCTCGGGACTAAAACTCAATCAAAACCGCTCAACTACATGGAAACTGAACAACCTGCTCTGAATTGTTGCTGGGTACATAGCGAAATGAAGGCAGAAATAAAGATGTTCTTTGGACCAATGAGAACAAAGATACAACATGCACCAGAATCTCTGGGACACATTTAAAGCAGTGTGTAGAGAGGAAGTTATAACTATTTTACAAGAGAAAGCAGGAAAGATCTAGGTGTTTCAACATCATGTTGAAAAGAATTAGAAGCAAGAGCAAACTACATTGAAAGCTAGCAGAAGGCTAGAAATAACTAAAGATCAGAGCAGAACTGGAAGGAGATAGAACACAAAAAAACCCTCAAAAATCAATGAATCCAGGAGTTGGTTTTGAAAAGATCAACAAAATTGACAGACCACTAGCAAGACTAATAAAGAAGAAAAAGAGAAGAGAATCAAGCCGGCCCTTAATTAAAAATGATAAAGGGATATCACCACAGGCCCCACAGAAATACAAGCTGCAATCAGAGAATACTATAAACTCATGAAATAAACTGGAAAATCTAGAAGAAGAAATGGATAATTTCCTGGACACTTACATAAGATTAAACCAGGAAAGTTGAATCCCTGAATAGACGGCAGCAGGCTCTGAAATTGAGGCAGCAATTAATAGCCTACCAACCAAAAAAAAGTCCAGGGATAGATGGATTCTGGCTGAATTCTACCAGAGGTACAAGGAGGAGTTAGTATCATTTCCTTCTGAAACTATTCCAATCAATAGAAAAAGAGGAATCCTCTAACTCATTTTATGGAGGCCAACATCATCCTGATACCAAAGCCTGGCAGAGATACAACAAAAGAATTTACTAGACCAATATCCTGATGAACATCGATGCAAAATCCTCAATAAAATACTTGGCAAGCAGTTCAGCAACACATCAAAAAGAAGCTTATCCACCATGATCAGTGGAGCTTCATCCCTGGGATGCAAGGCCAGTTCAACATTCGCCAAATCAATAAACATAATCCAGCATATAACAGAACCAAGACAAGAACCACATGGTTATCTCAATAGATGCAGAAAAACTTTTGACAAAATTCAACAGCCCTTCATGCTAAGCAGCTCAATAAATTACGGTATTGATGATGGAACTCAAAATAATAAGAGCTATTTGACAAACCACAGCCAATATCATACTGAATGGGCAAAAACTGGAAAAATTCCCTTTGAACACTGGCACAGACAGGGATGCCCTCTCTCACTGCTCCTATTCAACATAGTGTTGGGATTAAAGCTGAGCGATTAGGCAGAAGAGGGGTATTCCAGTTGGGAAAAGAAAGAAGTCAAATTGTCCCTGTTTGCAGATGACATGATTGTATATTTAGAAACCCCATTGTCTCTTAAAATCTCCTTAAGCTGATAGCCTTCAGCAAAAGAGTCTCCAGGATACAAAATTAATGTGCAAAAGTCACAAGCATTCTTATACACCAGTAACAGACAAACAGAGAGCCAAATCATGAATGAACTTCCATTCTGGTGGCACGAGGTCGTCTACGAGAATCCAACTACAAAGGGATGTAAAGGACCTCTTCAAGAGAACTACAAACCACACTGCTCACTAGCAGGAAATAAAGAGGACACAAACAAATGGAAGAACATACCATGCTCATGGATAGGAAGAATCAATATTGTGAAAAATGGCCATACTGCCCAAGGTAATTTATAGATTCAATGCCATCCCCATCAAGCTACCAACTTGAGTTTCTTCACAGAATTGGAAAAAACTGCTTTTAAAGTTCATGGGACAAAAAAGAGCCGCATCTCAAGACAATCCTAAGTCAAAAAAAAAGAACAAAAGCTGGAGGCATCATGCTACCTGACTTCAAACTATACTAAGGCTACAGTAACAAAACAGCATGGTACTGGTGGTACCAAAACAGAGATATAGATAATGGAACAGAACAGAGTCCTCAGAAATAATGCACACATCTACAGCCATCTGATCTTTGACAAACCTGAGAGAAACAAGAAATGGGGAAAAGGATTCCCTATTTAATAAATGGTGCTGGGAAAATTAGCTATGCATAAGTAGAAAGCTGAAACTGGATCCTTTCCTTACTCATATCTGAAAGTAATTCAAGATGGATTAGAGACTTAAATGTTGAACCTAATACCATAAAAATCCTGAGGGAAGGCCTAGGTAGTACCATTCAGGACATAGAGCATGTGGGCAAGACTTCATGTCTAAAACACTTACCAAAAACAACGGCAATAAAGCTAAAATTGACAAATGGGATCTAGTGAAACTAAAGAGCTTCTACTGTAAGAAACCATCAGAGTGAACAGGCAACCTACAGAATGGGAGAAAATTTTGCAATCTACTCATCTGACAAAGGAATAATATCCAGAACCTACAAAGAACTCAAACAAATTTACAAAGAAAAAACAAACAACCCCATCAAAGAATTAGGCAAGGATGAATAGACACTCCAAAGACATTCATACAGCCAACAAACACATGAAAAATGCTCATCATCACTGGCCATCAGAAATGCAAATCAAAACCACAATGAGATACCATCTCACACCAGTTAGAATAATACGATCATTAAAGATCCAGGAAACAACAAGGTGCTGGAAGGATGTGGAGAAATAGGAACACTTTTACACTGTTGGTGGGATTGTAAAACTAGTTCAACCATTGGAAAACAGTATGGCGATTCCTCAGGATCTAGAACTAAGATGTACCATATGGCCCAGCCATCCCGTACTGGGTATATACCCCAAAGTTATAAGTGTGCTGCTCTAAAGACACATGCACCGCGTATGTTTTATTGTACCTTCTTCATAGCAAAGACTTGGAATCGCTTAAATCATCAGTGACGGACTGGATTAAGAAAATGTGGCATATACACCATGGAATACTATGCAGCCATAAAAAAGGATGAGTTTATTGTCGCTGGCAGGGACATGGATGCAGCTGGAATCCATCGATTCTTAGCAAACTATCTGAGAACAGAAAACCAAACACATGTTCTCCTCGCATAGGTGGGAACTGAACAATGAATCCTTGGACTCGGGGAAGGGGAACATCACACGGGGCCTATCATGAGGAGGAGGGAGGGAGGGATTGCATTGGGAGTTATACCTGATGTAAATGGCGAGTTGATGGGTGCAGCACGCAACAAGGCACAAGTATACATATGTAACAAACCTGCATGTTATGCACACATGTACTACGACTTACAGTATAATAATAATAAATAAATTAAAAAAATGTAAGAGCACAAAGGTTGGAGGAAAGGCATTGAGATAATTCAAAGTAAACCCATATGCAAAATCAACCACCAGCATAGAGTGAGCTAGTCAAGAGCCCTAGAAAGAATAGTATTTGTGTGGCAACAAAGGTCAGTAAAACACCTCCATAAACAAGAGATCAAGAAGAAGAATGGACACATGAAAACAGTTACAAAAATCTTGTTCCTGTGTATATATTTGTAGCAGCAAGGGTCAGGGGCAGATAAAAATTCATTACAGAGTTGAACTGATAAGATTAGCCTCTCAGAGGCATTCCCTGAACTGGCACTTTATTTTTAAGTAATGTCAGAATTGCTGGCATCATTGACTAGAACAAGATGGAAGTCCTGTTCTTTCTTATAGTAATATATAAGTTATTTAGAAATAATTACATGTGCCCATCTAAAGACCTTAACTGAAATCCTGGTTCCAACATCACACAATATCCATGATTGTATGATGCATAAAACAATAGTCATATGAACTTGAAAAATTTACTCACCTTTTCATTCTCAGATTCCTTACCTGTAAAAGTTGACTAGTAATTGGAATAATTACATGTGATACTGTATATGAAAGCACCTACCACACGGCTTAACACATAGTAAATTTCAATGAATAGTAATAACTTTTATTACCACCACTCCCCCTCCCTCTCCCGCACAACCTGTCATATGGCTGGGACAAGACACAGTCCAGGAGACAATACTGGACTTGCATTCAAGAGAGCTGCTTACATCACAGAATAACAGACCTCACCTTTAGAGAGCAGGGCTCTCCATATCAACAGGAGGTAATGCACCAACTTAATAAGTCCCAATATGTAATGGAGAAAAGCTGGAAGCACTCCCTGTGAAAACCATCACAAGACAAGGATGCCCTCTCTCACCACCTCTACTCAGCATAGTATTGGAAGTCCCAGCCAGAGCAATCAGGCAACAGAGATAAATAAAGGGCATTCATATATGAAGAGAAGAAATCAAACTAGCTCTATTTTTAGACTATAAATGATTTATGATTCTATATCTAGAAAACCCCATAGTTTTGGCCCCAATGTTTCTTCAGCTAATAAAAAGCTTCAGCAAAGTTTCAGAATACAAAATCAATGTACAAAAACAACTAGTATTTCTATACACCAAACAGCCAAGCTGAGAGCCAAATAAGAAAGGCAATCCCACTCAAAATTGCCACAAAAAGTATAAAATACCTGGGAATACAGCTAACCAGTGAGGCGAAAGATCTCTACAATGAGAATTACAAAACACTGCTCAAAGAAATCAAAGAAGCCACAAACAAATGGAAAATCATCCTATGCTCATGGATAGATAGAGTCAATATTATTAAAATGGTCATACTGCCCAAAGCAATTTACAAATTCAATGCTATTCCTGTCAAACTACCAATGACATTCTTCATATAACAAGAAAAAAACTATTTTGAAATTCATATGGAACCAAAAAAGAGTTCAAAAGCCAAGGCAATCCTAAGCAAAAGGAATAAAGCTGGAAGCATCATGTTATCCAACTTCAAACTATACTATAGGGCTACAGTAACCAAAACAGCATGGTACTGATACAAAAACAGGCACAAAGATCTATGGAACAGAAAAGAGAGTCCAGAAATAAGGATGTACACGTACAACTATCTGATCTTCAACAAAGTTGACAAAAGCAATGGGAAAAAAAATCACTTTGCAATAAATGGTGCTGGGATAACTAGCTAGTCATATGCAGACAATTGAGACTGAACACCTTCCTTAGACCGTATACAAAAATCAACTTAAGATGGATTAAAGACTTAAATCTAAAACCTAAAACTATAAAAACCCTGGAAGACAGCCTAGGCAATACCATCCTGAACATAGGAACTGGAGAAGATTTTATGAAAAAGATACTGAAAGCAATTGCAACAAAAGCAAAAGTTGACAAATGAGATCTAACTAAACTTAAGAGCTTTTGCACAGCAAGAGACTCTCAACAGAGTAAACATAGCCTACAGAATTGGAGAAAATATTTGCAAACTCTCCAAATGACAAAAGTCTAATACCCAGCATCTACAAAGAACTTAAACAAATTTCCAAGAGAAAATCAACCCCATTAAAAAGTGGGCAAAGAACATGAAACAGATACTTTTCAAAAGAAAACATTAATGTGGCCAAGGAGTATATGAAAAAAATTAAAAACTCAGTATCACTGATCATTATAGAACAGCAAGTCAAACCGCAATGAGATACCATCTCATGCCAATCAGAATGACTATGACTAGAAAGTCAAAAATAACATGCAGGGAAGGTTGTGGAGAAAAGGGAACACTTATACACTGTTGGTAGGAGTATAAATTAGTTCAACCATTATAGAAAGCAGTATGGCAATATCTCAAAGAGCTAAAAGCAGAACTCCCATTCCTCCCAGTAATCCCTTTACTGAGTACCTAGCCAGAGTAATATAAATCATTCTACCATAAAGACACATGCACACAAATGTTCATTGCAGCACTATTCACAATAGCAGAGACATGGAATCAACCTAAATTCCCATCAATGACAGATTGGATAAAGAAAATGTGGTACTATACACCATGGAGTCCTTTGCAGCCATAAAAAAGAACAAGATCTTGTCTTTTGTGGGAACATGGATGGAGCTGGAGGCTATTATCCTTAGCAAACTAATGCAGGAATAGATAATCAAATACGGCATGTTCTCACTTATAAGTGGGGACTAAATGATGAGAACTCATGAACACAAAGAAGGGAACAACAGACACTGGGGCCTACTCGAGGGTGGAGGCTGGGAGGAGGAAGATGAGAAGAACTATAACTGTTGGGTACTGGGCTAATTTCCTGGGTGATGAAATAACCTGCACAACAAACCCCTGTGACATGAGTTTACCTATGTAACAAACCTTCACATATACCCCAAACCTAAAATAAAAGTTTTAAAAAAACAAGAAGAAAAAAAGAATAGAGAAAAATCTCAGTATTGAGAAAACTTCCTTCCAGGAAGTATGATAGAAGAAACTCTTCCTCAGAGAACTGGATGTAGGACTTTTAGGTACTTATGACTAATGTTTTTCTCCCTCTTAAGGAAACATCATTCATCAAGATTGTGGACAGAGGACTTACTAGTAGAGAGCAGTTGATTTCCCAGTAACCGGTTAACTCACTCTACAAAGAGGCAGTCCAGGCACGTCTTATTAGAGGTCCCTCCAACACATGAATCATTGATATCAATTACTAATAAAGAACTTACTTTGCACCGGGTACCACATTAAACTTTGTACTTATTTTAACTGTTAACCATTTTACATTTGAGAAAATTAAGACTCCAAGAGTTATATAACTTACATAAAGCAACACAGAGATGAGCTATAAATCAATGTAATATGGCTCCAGTGTCTATACTCTTAACTACTACACTATAATGTCCATGCTAGTATGACCATTCTGTAGCTGAGCACTGTGCTAACTGAACTACAGGTTTAGCAAAAAGGTGAAATACAAGTCTTTCACCTTTTAATCTAATTTTTTTAAATGAACATACAAAAAATGCAGACTACAAGATAGGTCCAGGCAGAGATGAGCTTAAAGGAACAATGCCTGAAAGACGTTTATAAAATTGCTTTTTAAAAACTTTTTGAGATGCCATCTCTGTCTATCCCCAGGCTGGAGTGCAGTGGCCTGATCCCAGCTCACTGCAACCTCCAGCTCCTGGATTCAAACAATTCTCCTGCCTCAGCCTTCCGAGTAGCTGGGACTAGAGGCACCTGCCACCATGCCCGGCTAATTTTTGTATTTTTAGTAAAGATGGGGTTTCACGATATTGGCCAGGCTGGTCTTGATCTCCTGACCACAAGTGATCCACCTGCCTTGGCCTCCCAAAGTGCTGGGATTACAGATGTGAGCCACCACGTCTGACCTCTAGAAGAGCTTTTGTTTTATGGTTTGTCTCTCTTAATGATTCATGCAATTTCCTGAACTGTTGATTCAACAACCAGATTGAGTGACATCGCTGGAATGATCAATCGGCTGTAATGAAGCCTGGTTCTCTCATCCAAACTGCCCATTTCTATTCTCCCCAAGACCCTGGCACATCTTCTTTAAATAATTTGTGTTTTAATTGTTTAATCCTACTTTCATGATTGTTATCCAGTTTTTTGGGGGGCTAGCAATCAATACCATCTTCCCAATGGGTTCTACAAACTCCGAAAAATCTTGACAGTCTGTATATTTGATAGTGTCCTATGTACTATGATCTTTATAAATTTGTATATTGTTAGAAGCAAATTTTTAGTTTCAGGTTGTGCTTCATAAAAGAAAATATTTCTACACAAAATCTCCTACCTACCTTTGCTATACTGAAATGAAAATTGCTTAGCTGCCATCTTGTGGCAAATAACACATGCTGAAAAAAAAAATCAACATTTCATGGTAAGTCTCAAGATTTCCATTTTAATTTCCTCTTAATGGATGATTCTGTATCCATTTCACCTGCCTTTAAGGTAAGAACCATTACTATTTTTGTTCTGAGATTTTTTGGATAGCAGAGTAATGTCAGCGTTTACACTACAGTAGTTCTTTTAGAACACCTATTTTACTTTACATAAAAAAATAACATTCCACAGATTAGATGAATATAAATGCATGGGAATTTATCATTGCCCTAATTTGAGACAAATTATGAAGAAGTGGTTGAATGTGGCCCACTAAAGTGTTTCTTAAAGTCTCAGCACTGTCTACTTCATTCTGAAAGACAACCAGTTAGAGACAATGAAATGAAATCTACCTTCACATTTTTTCCAGTGAGCTCACTCACTATTCCTAAAGCTGATGAATTCCATTTTTGAGTCCTATTTATCTGTGTTGAGAACAACTTGGTACTGTCCTCTCACCCAATTTGATTTACACTTGGGTATGCTTACTTATTCCAATATTTAAGTTAGGTCTCACACCTTCAGGCCTTAAATATAACTCTGGCCGAAGAATGTATAAAGGAGATTTTGCTTCAGAATCAAGTTTGTTTTGCTAACTTTGTTGCACTGCAATCAAGGTAGGCAGTATGCATAGTGATTAAGTGCACTGTGTGTGAACTCAGACTACCTGAATCCTGGCTTTCCGTTTTACTAGCTGTCTTTGAACAAACCACTTAACATTTTCATGCTACATCTTCCACAAATTTAAAATGAGGATCATAATAGCATCTTCCTAATAGTATTGAGTTAACAAGTAAATTTCTTTGAACAGTGCTGAACAAAGAATAAGTATTCAACAATATGAGTCAATAATTGTTTTGTCTCTTCTTAATGCCAGGTCACTCTGCTGATATCTAATTCTCAACGTTCAATCATCCTACCCTTTCAAAACTGATTTAGCAAATGTTTACTGAGTCCATGGTATGTGCCACACCTAATCCAAGGTACTGAAGCTACAAGAGTTCAAAGGACAGGCAATGTCAACTATTGTGCAGTTTACAACAGAGAGGGTAGTAGACTACAAACAGATACATGCACAAACAGCATAATTTCAGAAAGTGAGGGAAACAGGAAAATGTAAATGCCTAAAATAGTTGGTTGAACTTGTAAAGTTAGAGAGGGAAAAATTAGTTGTAGAAAATGAGATTGGAGAGGTAGGAAGAGATCTGAGAATGTAGGGCTTTGTGGGATATGTTAAGGACTTTAAATCTCATTCTAAGTGCAGTTAGAATCCTTTGGAGGGTTTTGAAGCAGGGAGTTACATAGTCAAGTGTCGTTTGTTTTTAAAAGATCATATTCTGTATTGCATCACCCTAAAAGCTAAGAAAACTTATCTTCAGAGAATGAAGCACATGTGTCAATAGAAACAAATGTAAGAGATCACAAGAAAGTCTCTCCCCCAAGATGAATTCCATTTATACTCAAGTTCCATGGGGTAATTCTTTAAAAGAACTTCTCCCTTTTTTATTTAAGGTATTTCTGATTGTTTTCTGTTGATTTCCAACTGACCGAAATATATCTAACTATCTTACTCTTCTACCTCTAAACTTGAAAAATTCATTTTATCTACCTTTATCATACTGCGGATTTTTCTCTATCTTCACACTATGAACATCTTCTCAGTGAAAAAAACTAGGGTCTTCTATGTCTTACAAGTTCAAATGGTCTGAATGTGCACTTTTTTATTATGCTCCTGCATGACATTTTGTCTTTTCCTGCAACAGAATTAGGAGTCAAAGGATTAACAAAAGTAGGACATATTTGGAATGCTGCAAATTCTGGGGAACTGACTAAGTGTCAAGTTATGGAAATAGACCCTGTCAGGCCAAAAACAAACATGGATTTCAAGACAATATAAGAGCCACATGGTATAGATAAGCTGTTGACATAGTGATGGCAATGAATAAAATTGTCTCTCAACAAGTGTACAAAGCAGAACCATGGACAATTTAGTAACGCGGTTCAGAGATCTAAACAGGCAGGCTGCACCAAGGAAAGTCTGGTAGCTGGTAATAAGGCCTTAGTTATAGGAATTCCATTTGGGATCAGAACTAGCAAGAAAAAGGCAGGATCCCCATCTCTTCATGACTTTGTAGCTTATCAGTACAGAAAAGTTTCAATGACAAGGTAGAGACTCAGTTACCTGACCTGAGATAAAAAGTTTGAAAAAAACTAGAATCGAATTTGCCTTGATGTTGAATTCCTTGTGTCTGATGTTGCAGCTCCAATTATTTGTCCAAAAGCAGGAGAAAGAGGTGAACTTTCAGTTGGTAGAGGGCTGAGATCAAAGACCCCAAATTTGGGACAAGCTTACTACATTGTTCATTTATGAATTACATATTGATACAAAGAGTAGCTTAAAGAAGTGACTACTCCACTTATCTGACTTTTCAACTATTGTTCTCCTTAGAAAATGTCATATTTTTCAGATGCAGGCCTATTCTCAAACAACTTATGTGAAATCAACAAATTGCTTCTCAGAGGTGCTAGACACTTCCCATTTGATAATGTTTTCAGTCTTTTCTTCATTTTTATAAATGTTTTAAAAGACAAAAGTAGATAATACATTGTTTAGGAATATATTCTCTTTTTATTTTTATTTTTTATTTTTTGAACAATAATTAGAGATTTTAATAACACACTTTCAATAATGGATAGAAGAACTAGACGTAAGAACAGCAAGGAAATAAAAAATTATAATTAGACCTAAAAGATATTTATAGACTACACCAAACAACAGAATATACATTCTTCTCAAGTTTACATGGAACATCCTTCAGAATAGACAACAGAATACACATTCTTCTCAAGTTTACGTGGTACATTCTTCAGAATAGACTATATGTTGGGCCACCAAACAAATCTCAGCAAATGTAAAAAGCATAAAATCATACAAAGTTTGTTTTCCCACCACAATGAAATGAAATTAGAAATCAGTAACAGAAGGAAATTTGGAAAATTCACAAATATGTGAAAATTAAGCAACATACTCCTAAATAATCAATGAACTGAAGAAGAATCACAAAGGATATTAAAAACTACTTTGAGATGAATGAAAGTAAACATAACATACTCAAATATATAAAATGGCATAGGCATAAAACTCAGAGGAACATTTATGGATGTAAATGCTTATATTAAAAGAGAAAAAAAATCTCAAATCAATAACCTAATATTCCACCTTAAGACACTAGACAAAAAGAACAAAGTAAACCCAAAGCAAACAGAGGAAAGAAAATAATAAAGATGAGAGCAAAAATAAGTGATATAGAGAATAGAAAAAATCAATAAAGCCAAAATTTAATTTGTTTAAAAATTTTTTTAATGACAGATCTTTGGCTAGTCTGATCAAGAATAAAAAGAGAGAAGAGTCTCAGGAATTAAAGTGGACAATACTACCAACTTTATAGAAATTATAAAAACATTATAAAAGAATACTATGAACAATTGTATACCAGCAAATTAGTTAATTTAGATGAAATGGACACATTTTTTAAACTTTTATTTTAGTTTTGAAGGTACATGTGCAGGTTTATAATATAGGTAAACTCATGTCACAAGGGTTTGTTTTACAAATTATTTCATCACCCAGGTACTGAGCCTAGTACCTAATAGTTATTTTTTTCTAATCCTCTGTCTCCTCCCAACCTCAACCCTTATGTAGGCCCCAAGGTCTGTTGTTCACTTCTTTTTGTTCTTGAGTTCTCATCATTTAGCTCCCACTAACAAGTGAGAAGATGCAGTATTTGGTTTTTCTATTCCTGCATTAGTTTTCTAAGGATAATAGTCTCCAACTTCATCCATGTTCCTGCAAAAGTCATGGTCTCATTCTTTTTATGCCTGCGTAGTATTCCATGGCGTATATGTACCACATTTTCTTTATGCAGTCTATCATTGATGAGCATTTAGGTTGAGCCCATATCTTTGCTATTGTGAATAGTACTGCAATGAATATTCATGTGCATGTGTCCTTATGGAAGAAATATTTATATTCCTCTGCATATGTATCTCATAAACAGATTGCTGGGTGGAATGGTAGTTCTGCTTTTTAGCTTTTGAGGAGTCACGATGCTCATTGCAATGGTTGAACTAATTTATACTCCTACCAACAGTGCTTAAGTGTTCCCTTTTCTCCACAACATTGCCAGCATCTGCTATTTTTGACTTTTTAATAATAGCCATTCTGACTGGTGTGAGGTAAGATGGTATCTCATTGGGGTTTTGATTTGCAGTTCTCTAATGATCAGTGATAATGATGTTTTCTTCATGTGCTCGTTGGTCACATGTATGACTTCTTTTGAAAAGTGTCTGTTCATGTCCTTTGCCCACTTTTTAACAGGGTTGTTTGTTTTTCTCTTGTAAATTTGTTTAATTTCTTTGTAGATGCTGAATATTAGGCCATCATCATATGTATAGTTGGCAAATATTTTCTACATTCTATAGGTTGTCTGTTTACTCTGTCGATAGTTTCTTTTGCTGTGCAGAAGATCTTAAGTTTAATTAGGTCCCATTTGTCCATTTTTGCTTTTACTGTAATTGCTTTTGCTGTTTTCATTATGAAAACTTCACCAGTTCCTATGTTCAGGATGGTATTGCCTTTATTGTCTTCCAGGGTTTTCACAGTTTTGGGTTTTACCTTTAAGTCTTTAATCCATCTTGAGTTGATTTTTGTATATGATGTAAGGAAGGGGTCCACTTTCAATCTTCCACATATGGCTAGTCAGTTATCCCCACACCATTTATTGAACAGGGAGTCCTTTTCCCATTGCTTTTGCCAGCTTTGTTGAAAGTCAGATGGTCATGGGTGTGCAGCCTTATTCCTGGGCTCTCTTTACCATTCCAGTGGCTTATGTGCCTGTTTTTGTACTTATACCATGCTTGTTTGGTTATTCTCACCCTGTAGTGTTTTTAGTCTTGAATCATAGAAACTAATGCCATAGAAAAGAAAGAAAGAAGGCATATGTGCACAGAGAATCAAGCAGATCACTGAACACATTGCTGGCCAAAGAGCTAACTGCTTAATAATGTAGCTCAGACTAACATTACTGAGAAATTACACTTTGTACCCCTGTCTTCTCCAATACATACTTCTTCACACATATTATGGGTGAAATGAAAACAATACATGGCCTGAAACAAAAAGCAAAGGCTGATGTTAGCTTGCAAGACCTAAATTAATGTTTATACTTAAATCTTCTCAAAATGCTGCTGCTTCAGTCAAGCAAAAAATGTTTGTGATCTTAGTGGAGGTTAAAAGAAAAATACATGTTTCAAATGAGTCATTGAGTTTCTGAAACTGGGATATTTCTGATCTAAAGATGACTGAACTTCTACTTTGGGTCTTTGAGAATGAGACTGAAATTTACTATGAAATGCTGTTTTTTTCAAATTTTAAACTATGCCTAGAGCAAAATCACTAATAATGTCTGAACAATCACAAAAGACAAAAAAATCTACATCCTCCATTTCATTGTAATTGGGGACAGTTGATACAGAGATGATGAAGTGTCCAAATAGCCTTGATAAGCTAAATGCTAAATATTTTCTGCATGCATACTGCAGAAGTTTGAGGACTCTCTTGGTGTTAGGGTTAACGCTTTCAAAGAATCATTCCTTAGCAGCTCTTCCATTCAAAAGCCTTGTTAATCACATAAAGACTGCTTTCTTGATTTCATTATTGTATTTCTATTACACTTGTTCTGAAATCTCTAGTAACAGATAAATTGATACTAAATGTTTCTAGACAGATGACCTATAACAATATAAATTAATGTCAGTCCAAGATCATGAACAGTGTTAAGAGGTCCTATTACATACTCCATCACCCATTTTCCTGAGGCATTATTCTAAAGGCTTTACTGTCCTCCTCAGGAGCTTACTCAAGGCCCATTACATAATTTACAGGTCTCAGTGTAAAATGAAAATGCAGGACCTCTTGTTCAAAAAGAAAAATTAAAATAAAATAAAATAAAATAAAAAGCATGTTTTCTTTCACAGTCTCTGTCTAAATGTGATGTTCTTTTTTTGTCTTTTGTATTTTTTAATTGAGAAATAGAATTGTATATATTTATATTGTAAAACATTCTATACACATACACACATTGTGAAATGGCTAAATTAAGCTAATTAACACATTTATTACTTCATATACTTATTTTTTTGTATGTATTGAGAACATTTAAAATATACTCTTGGTAATTTTGAAGTAAGTGATACATTGTTACTAACTACAGCTTTCATGTTATACAGTAGGTATCCTGAACTTATTCCCCTTGTGTAACTGAAATGATGTACCCTTTCACCAACATCTCTCCAATCCCTCCACCCCCAGCTCCTGGCAACCACCATTTACTTTCTGCTTCTATGAATTTGAATTTCTTCTTTTTTTTTTCCATTTTTTAAAATTATTATTATACGTTAAGTTCTAGGGTACATGTGCATAATGTGCAGGTTTGTTATATATGTATACTTGTGCCATGTTGGTGTGCTGCACCCATCAACTCGTCAGCACCCATCAACTCGTCATTTACATCAGGTATAACTCCCAATGCAATCCCTTCCCCCTCCCCATGATAGGCCCCGGTGTGTGATGTTCCCCTTCCCGAGTCCAAGTGATCTCGTTGTTCAGTTCCCACCTATGAGTGAGAACATGCAGTGTTTGGTTTTCTGTTCCTGCAATAATTTGCTGAGAATGATGGTTTCCAGCTGCATCCATGTCCCTACAAAGGACACAAACTCATCCTTTTATATGGCTGCATAGTATTCCATGGTGTATATGTGCCACATTTTCTTAATCCAGTCTGTCACTGATGGACATTTGGGTTGATTCCAAGTCCTTGCTATTGTGAATAGTGCCGCAATACACATACGTGTGCATGTGTCTTTATAGCAGCATGATTTATAATCCTTTGGGTATATACCCAGTAATGGGATGGCTGGGTCATATGGTACTTCTAGTTCTAGATCCTTGAGGAATCGCCATACTGTTTTCCATAATGGTTGAACTAGTTTACAATCCCACCAACAGTGTAAAAGTGTTCCTATTTCTCCACATCCTCTCCAGCACCTGTTGTTTCCTGACTTTTTAATGATTCCCATTCTAACTGGTGTGAGATGGTATCTCAATGTGGTTTTGATTTGCATTTATCTGATGGCCAGTGATGAAGAGCATTTTTTCATGTGTCTATTGGCTGTATGAATGTCTTCTTTTGAGAAATGTCTGTTCATATCCTTTGCCCACTTTTTGATGGAGTTGTTTGTTTTTTTCTTGTAAATTTGTTTGAGTTCTTTGTAGGTTCTGGATATTAGTGCTTTGTCCAATGAGTAGGTTGAAAAAATTTTCTCCCATTCTGTAGGTTGCCTGTTCACTCTGATGGTAGTTTCCTTTGCTGTGCAGAAGCTCTTTAGTTTAATTAGATCACATTTGTCATTTTGGCTTTTGTTGCCATTGCTTTTGGTGTTTTAGACATGAAGTCTTTGCCCATGCCTATGTCCTGAATGGTATTACCTAGGTTTTCTTCTAGAGTTTTTATGGTATTAGGTCTAACATTTAAGTCTCTAATCCATCTTGAATTAATTTTCATATAAGGAGTAAGAAAAGGATCCAGTTTCAGCTTTCTACTTGTGGCTAGCCAATTTCCCAGCACCATTTATTAAATAGGGAATTCTTTCCCCATTTCTTGTTTCTCTCAGGTTTGTCAAAGATCAGATGGCTGTAGATGTGTGGTATTATTTCTGAGGACTCTGTTCTGTTCCATTGGTCTATATCTCTGTTTTGGTACCAGTACTATGCTGTTTTGGTTACTGTAGCCTTGTAATATAGTTTGAAGTCAGGTAGCGTGATGCCTCCAGCTTTGTTCTTTTGACTTAGGATTGTCTTGGAGATGCGGGCTCTTTTTTGGTTCCATATGAACTTTAAAGCAGTTTTTTCCAATTCTGTGAAGAAATTCATTGGTAGCTTGATGGGGATGGCATTGAATCTATAAATTACCTTGGGCAGTATGGCCATTTTCACGATATTGATTCTTCCTATCCATGAGCATGGTGTGTTCTTCCATTGGTTTGTGTCCTCTTTTATTTCACTGAGCAGTAGTTTGTAGTTCTCCTTGAAGAGGTCCTTTACATCCCTTGTAAGTTGGATTCCTAGGTATTTTATTCTCTTTGAAGCAATTGTGAATGGAAGTTCATTCCTGATTTGGCTCTCTGTTTGTCTTACTGGTGTATAAGAATGCTTGTGATTTTTGCACATTAATTTTGTATCCTGAGACTTTGCTGAAGTTGCTTATCAGCTTAAGGAGATTTTGGGCTGAGACAATGGGGTTTTCTAAATATACAATCATGTCATCTGCAAACAGGGACAATTTGACTTCTTCTTTTCCTAACTGAATACCCTTGATTTCTTTCCCTTGCCTGATTGCCCTAGCCAGAACTTCCAACGCTATGTTGAATAGGATTGGTGAGAGAGGGAATCCCTGTCTTGTACTCGTTTTCAAGGGGAATTTTTCCAGTTTTTGCCCATTCAGTATGATATTGGCTGTGGGTTTGTCATAAATAGCTCTTATTATTTTGAGATACGTTCCATCAATACTGAATTTATTGAGCGTTTTTAGCATGAAGGGCTGTTGAATTTTGTCAAAGTCCTTTTCTGCATCTATTGAGATAATCATGTGGTTTTTGTCTTTGGTTCTGTTTATATGCTGGATTACTTTTATTGATTTGCATATGTTGAACCAGACTTGCATCCCAGGGATGAGGCCCACTTGATCGTGGTAGATATCAACACACACATGAGATCGTGAAATGTTTGTCTTTTTGTGACCAGCTTATTTCACTTACAATAATGTCCTCCAGGTTCATCTATATTGTCTCAAATGACAGAATTTCTTTTTTTATGGTTGAATATTATTCCATTTTGTATATGTACCACATTTCCCTTGTCCCTTCATTCATTGATGAACACTTATTATAAATAATGCTACAGCAAACATGGGAGTGCAGATACCTGCTGAAGATACTGATTTCATTTCATTTGAATATATACCCAGGGGCAGTATTTTGAAAAAGTTCTGTTTTTAATTTGAGGACACTCCATACTGTTTTCCATAATGATTGTACCAATGTACATCTCCACAAGCAGTGTACAGGCATTTCCTTTTCTTCACATTTTCACCAACATATGTTATGAGGACCAAGCTCCGATTTTCTCTTATTTTGCCAAAATATCTAAGGTGGTCTGGAGAGTCATGCCCTAAAAACCATACATTCTCATCAGGCAGGTTTTATTTAACGCTATATATTGTAACTTACTTTCCAACCTGACTCTGGCATAACTTTATGTGACAAAGAAGAAAAATCAAAATATTTTATCCTATAACACGTTTCTTTGCCTTATTTTGAAATGGCCTTTTAAAGTCATCCTTTGTAGGGGGAAATTTGCATCTGTAAAGAATCTCTATTAACACAGCTATATCTTTTCCTTCCAGGAGCTCCCAATCCTGAAAATATTAACTGAGAGTCCTTTAAAGGTCTGAATAGGAAACTTTTATCATCTATTGTCTCTAAGGGCAGTCACTATGAGTCTTCAAAAGAACTATGGTCTTCACATTCTATCTTAACCTGAACATTTCCTTTCTATTAATCCCAGGCCTTTAGAAAACCTCAACGAATTGTCAATTGGAAAATGTTTAAATTTATCTATAGTCTGGAAACCTGCCCACCGCTTTGAATTGTCTTGCCTTTCTGGACGAAGCCAATGTATTTCTTAAATGTATTTGCTTGATTACTCATGCCTCCCTAAAATGTATAAAACCAAGCTGTACCCCAACCATCTTGGGCACATGTTCTCAGAACCTCCTGAGGGCAGTGTCATGGGCCATGGTCACTCATATTTGGCTTAGAATGAATCTCTTTGAATATTTTACTGAGTTTAACTTTTCGTCGACAGTTATGTTTTGCCTCCTTTTGATGATAGCCATTCTAATTGGAGTGAGGTAATATCTCATTGTTGTTTTAATTGGCATTACCCTGATAATTAATGATGTCGAGCATTTTTTCATATATACCTTCTGATTATCTCTATGTCTTCTTTTGAGAAAAGTCTACTCAATTTCTTCACCTATTTTTAACTGGGCTGTTTGTTTTCTTGCTATTGAGTAGTTTGAGTTCATTATATATTTTGGATATTAAACCCTTATCAGATGTTTGGTTTGCCAGTATTTTCTCTTATCCCATAGGTTTTCTCTTCACTCTGTCAATTATCTGCTGTGTGGAAGATTTCCAGTTTAATGCAATCCCATTTATCTATTTTTAATTTTGTTGACAATGCTTTTGATCTCAAAATCTATTAGAAAGAGTAGTAACTGAAAGAGCATGGCACAAAAAGAGACATATAGACCATGGAAGAGAATAGAGAGCCCAAAAATAAACTCACACATTTAAGTCAATTGATCTTTCACCAAGGCATCAAGAACACACAATGGGGAGAGAACAATCTCTTCAATAAATGGTATTGGGAAAATTGGATATCTACATGCAGAAGAATGAAAATGGACCCTCATCTTACACCATGTGCAAAAATCAATTCAAATGGATTAAAGACTTAAAATAAAATCTGAAACTTTAAAACTATTAGAAGGAAGCATAAGGAAAAAGCTTCTTTCCATTGGTCTAGGCAAAGATATTTTTTGACATAATGCTTTTCTAATTACAATATAAAACTCTACTCCTTCAGGTGTAGAGATCCTCATGAGACAAATGCAGAAACTCACAATTAGGGCCTTACCCCATGACTTAGTAAATGGGACATGCACACCTATCTCTGACCTTCATCATGTCCATGCCCAAGCCTCTTTCAGGGATGCAGTGTGGCAGCAGAAATTGTGTGTGTGAAGGGCAATGGCAGCAAAAAATCAGTCCTGAAGAAGTAGGGAGGAAGTAGCAGGCTGAGGAACACCTGAGCCAATGCTCCAAATCCCAGCACATGCTCCACTTTCCCACTGGACTTTACTTAGAAATGCAAAGGAAAAATTATTAATAATTCAATTATATGATACAAATATGTATCTAAATATCAAGTTATACCTTATAAATATGTATAATTATAAAATGTTTATTTAAAAATAAATACATGCTTTTTTTAGAAAGAATTTCCAGAAGGCAGCCATAGAGAATTAAACCCCAAATGCAGGATCCCCTTCTGAATGTGAGGCCCTGTGTGACTCTATAGGTCACTGTCCCATGAAGCTATCTCTGCCTCTAGTGCTCATTTGCACCACTGTGAAGAAAATAGAGGTATTTAGTTATGAATTTATTCATCTTCTTGGTTTACCATCTGCAGACAGCAATATCTTCTACCTATCCTTTTATTTTTTTCACCATTTTATAAAAGATAATATGCTTCTTTCTTATCAAAGCTAATTCATTCACATGTGTTCCATGTCCCATGTCCTTATGACATCCTCTAATGATTTCCTCTATCAAGTGTATTTACTCTTTTCTGATCTTCAACATCTTTCTCTTTATTGGCTCTTTCTCTTCAGGCTACAAATATATTCAAATTGTTATCAATTGTTAACAACCCTCCACTGACCCTGAATACTCCTTTAACTTTTATCCTATTTCCCTAATTATCTGCACAGCCAAGGTTCTAGAAATAGCAATCTAGAAATAGTAATAGTAATTCAAAATGTTCCCCAGTCTGACCTCTTTTAACCATCTCCATTATCTCCATAATCCACGCTAGATTCAATTAAACAATTTTAATATTCCACTAAATAGTCAATCTGCTTCCACTCCTGCCATTCTAGACTCCATTCTCCACAAGGCAGTCACAATGATTCTTAAAAACACCAGTTGGGCCTGGCATGGTGGCTCCCACCTATAATCCCAGCATGTTGGGAGGCCAAAACAGGAGGATTACTTGAGCCAAGTAGTTTGAAGCTCCAGTGAGCTGTGATCAACGGTCAGACACTGATGAGCATCTGAAAGCATCGAGGCCCACCAGGAAAACATGACCTCACCAAATGAACTAAATAAGGCACCAGGGACCAATCCTGGAGAAACAGATATGTGACATTTAAGAAAGATAATTTAAAAACTCTGTGTCGAGGAAACTCAGATAAATTCAAGATAACACAGAAAATGAATTCAGAATTCTATTGGATAAAATTAACAAAGTTATTACAATAATTAAAAAGAATCAAGCAGAAATTTTGGAGTTAAATAATGCAATTTTTATACTTAAAGATGCATCAGAATCTCTTAATAGCAGAACTGATCAAACAGAAAAAAACAATTAGTGAACTTCAAGATAGACTATTTGAAAATACACAGAGGAAACAAAAAATAATAAAAAAGAATGAAGTACACCTGTTAGTTCTAAAAACAGCCTCAATTGGGCAAATCTAAGAGTTATTGACCTTAAAGAGGAGGTAGATAAAGAGATAGGGGTAGAAAGTTTATTTAAAGGGACAATAATGGAAAATTTCCCACGACTATGGAAACATATCAATATTCCAGTACAAGAAGATCACAGAAGGACAAGCAGATTTTACTCAGATTACCTCAAGGCTTTTAGTAATCAAACTGTCAAAGGTGAAGGGTAAATAAAGAATATTAAAAATACACAAGACAAAAGAAAAAAACAACATGCAATGTAGCTTCAATATGTCTGGAAGTAAGCTTTTCAGTAGAACGTTTAGAGGCCAGAAGAGAGATGCATGAAATATTAAAGTGCTGGAAAAAAAACTTTAATTTTAGAATAGTATGCCCGCAAAAATATGCTTCAAACACAAAGAAGAAACAAAGGCTTTCTAAGACAAATACAACTTGAGGGATTTCATCAACGTCAGGCCTGTCCCATAAGAAATGCCAAAACGAGTACTACAATCAGAAAGAAATTGATGTTAGTGAGCAATAAGAAATCATCTGCAGATACAAAACTCACTAGCAATAGTAAGTACACAGAAAACAGAATATTATAACTCTGTAACTGTTTTCTGTAAACTACTCTTAAGTAGAAAGACTTAAAGATGAACAAATCAAAAATATAATTACAATACTTTATAAGACATGGCAGTACCATAAGATGTAAATAGAAACAACAAAATGTTAAAAAGATAAGAGATGAAGTAAAAGTGTAGAGTTTTTATTTGTTTTCCTTTTGCTTGCTTGCTTGTTTGTGCAATCAGTGTTAAGTTGTCCTCACTTTAAAATAATGAGCTATAAGATTGTAGTTGCAAGCTGCATGGTAACGTCAAATCAAAAAAATACAAGAGTTGTACAAAAAACAAAAGTAAGAAACTGGATCATACCACCAAAGAAAATTGTCTTCACTAAAATGAAGACAACAAGAAAGGAAAGAAACAAGAGAAGACCACAAAACAACCATGAAACAAATTGCAATACAGCAGGGGTAAATGCTCATTTATGAGTAATAACATTGAATGTAAATGGACTAAACTTTCCAATCAAAAGACATACAGTGGCTGAATGGATTTTTAAAAAGACCCAATGATCTGTTGCCTACAGGAAAAACACTTAACCTATAAGACCTATGAGGATACACATAGACTAAAAATAAAAGATAAAAATGTTTCATACCAATGGAAATCAAAAAAGAGCAAGAGTAGCTAAACTTATATCAGACAAAATAGATTTCAAGACAAAAACTATAAGAGAGACAAGGTCACTATTGAATGATAAATGAGTCAATTTAGCAAGACGATATAACAATTTTAAACATCTATGCACCTAACACTGGAGCACCCAGATATATAAAGCAAATATTAGAGCTAAAGAGAGAGAGTGAGAGATCCCAATACAATAATAGCTGGAGACTTCAACACCCCACTTTCAGCATTGGATAGATAATCATGACAGAAAACCAACAAGGAAACATTGAACTTAATTTGCGCTATAGACCAAGTGTATCTTATAGATACTTAGAGAACATTTCATCCAACAGCTGCAGAATACACATTATTTTTCTCTGCACATGAATCATTCTAAAAGATAAGCCATATGTAAAGCCACAAAACAAGTCTTAAGGAATCGGAAACATTGAAGTAATATCAAGTACATTCTCTGATCACAGTGAAATAAAACCAGAAATTATTAACAAGAGAAACATTGGAAAATATACAAACACATGGAAATTAAACAATACGCTCCTTCGTGACAACTAGGCCATTGTAAAAATTAACAAGAAAATGCAAAAATTTATGGAAACAAATGAACATGGAAACACAATGTATCAAAATCTATGGGATCCTTTGCCCACTTTTTGATGGGGTTGTTTGTTTTTTTCTTGTAAATTTGTTTGAGTTCTTTGTAGGTTCTGGATATTAGCCCTTTGTCAGATGAGTAGATTGCAAAAATTTTCTCCCATTCTGTAGGTTGCCTGTTCACTCTGATGGTAGTTTCTTTGCTGTGCAGAAGCTCTTTGGTTAATGAGATCCCATTTGTCAATTTTGGCTTTGCTGCTGTTGCTTTTGGTGTTTTAGACATGAAGCCTTGCCCATGCCTATGTCTGAATGAATTTGTTGCTACCTAGGTTTTCCTCTAGGGTTTTATGAACAGATATTTCTCAAAGACATTCATACAGCCAACAGACACATGAAAAAATGCTCATCATCACTGGCCATCAGAAATGCAAATCAAAACCACAATGAATACCATCTCACCGATTAGAATGGCGATCATGAAAAAGTCAGGAAACAACAGGTGCTGGAGAGGATGTGGAGAAATAGAACACTTTTACACTGTTGGTGGGATTGTAAACTAGTTCAACCATTATGGAAAACAGTATGCTTGAATTCCTCAAGGAGCTAGAGTACCATGACCCAACCATCCCATTACTGGGTATATACTAAGGATTATAAATCATGCTGCTATAAAGGCACATGCACCGCATTATGTTATTGGTACTATTCACAATAGCAAAGACTTGGAATAAACCCAAATGTCCATCAGTGACAGATGGATTAAGAAAATGTGGCACACATATACACCATGGAATACTATGCAGCCATAAAAAAGAGGATGAGTTGTGTCTTTGTAGGAACATGGATGCAGCTGGAAACCATCATTCTCCATGAAACTATCACAGAACAGAAAAACAAGCACCACATGTTCTCACTCGGTGGGAACTGAACAATGAGATCCTTGGACTCCAGGAAGGAACATCACACACGGGGCCTATCATGGGAGGGGAGGGAGGGATTGCATTGGGAGTTATGCCTGATGTAAATGACGAGTTGATGAGTTGCTGTGAGTTGATGGAGTGCAGCACAGCAGCATGGCACACAAGTATACATATGTAACAAACCTGCACGTTATGCACGTGTACCCTAGAACTTAAAGTATAATAATAATAAAAAATAAAAAATAAAAAATAAATTTGCTAAAACAAAACATAAAAAAAGAAATCAATCTGAAAATCTCTAAGCTTGTTGAAATTCAGGGTGGGGCTCCCATTGTGTTTTTAGAATAAGATTAACTGGAGGAGGAGGAAATAAATTTATACGATGAAAACTAAAAAAAAAAAAAAAAATCTATGGGATACAGCAAAAGCAGTACTAAGGAAAGTTTAAAGCAAAAAGTACCTACATCAAAAAAGCAGCAAAACATGAAATAAACTATCTAATCATGCATCTTAAAGAAGAATAAAAGCAAGAAAAGAGCAAACCCAAAATTAGTAGAAGGAAAGAAATAATGTAGATTAGAGCAGAAATAATTGCAATTAAACAAAAAATACAGGAGATCAACAAAACAAAAAGTTTAGTTTTTAAAAATTTATTTACAGTATGGTTTCCAAATTTATTCCTTTAAATTATTTTCCTGTTTGGGTATAGTAGAAATATACACATGCTGTAATTTTATGCAAAAGCAACATTTAGTTCAGGACCAGTTACTGTGCAAGTGCTAGAAAAATGCAAAGTAGATATTTGAATACATAAAAATTAAAAATGTTTGAAACACAATTATATCTATTCTAAAAAATTTATTTTATTATTTATTCAATGGTTAGGGTTTTTTTGTTGCTAATTGTACTCATAAAAATGTACACCCTGCTATGTATTCAAGATAATATCGTAAGAAATTTTCCATTTTATTATTTTTCTGTATTAAAAGTAAATTTGAGCGCTAAAGAAAACAAAAGAAAATATTAACTGTTGAGAGTTTGGGGAAGATTTTTAAAAGGTTGAGGCATGTATCACCAAAATTCTTTCAATGTATACAAATAATAATTATAACGAAGCAAGGTTATATTGTTCTCCATATTTAATAGACTATGTTACTTTACACTTTTAAATGTTTATGTGTGTGTCTAAAACTTCATAGCTGTGTTATTTTGTGTTATTCTTTTGAAGTTTTAGTTTCAGGGAATACATGTACAGGTTTGTTACAGAGGTAAATTGTGTGTTGCAGTGGTTTAGTATGCAGATAATTTTGTTACCTAGGTAATCAGCATAACTCCTCACCCACCTCCCACACTTCACCCTCAAAGAGGTCCCAGTGTCTATTGTTCCCTTACTTGTGTGCATGTATACTCAATGTTTAGCTCCCAATTACAAGTGAGAACAGATGGTATATGGTTTTCTATTCCTGTGATAATTCACTTAAGATTGTGGCCTCTGGCTCCATCCATGCTGCCGCAAAGGACATGATATCTTTTTTTTTTTAGCTGCACAGTATTCCATGGTGTATATGTACCACATTTTCTTTATCCTGTCTACCATTGATGGGCATCTATGTTAATTACATGTCTTTACTATTGTGAATAGGGGTTCAGTGAACATACACGTGCATGTGTCTTTATGGTAGAATAATTATATTTCTTTGGGTATATGCCAGTAATGGGATTGCTGGGTCGAATAGTACTTCTACTTTAAGTTCACTGAGAAATCTCCAAAATGCTTTCCATAGTGGCTGAACTAATTTACATTATCTCCAGCAGTTTATAAGCGTTCCTTTTGTTGCAATTGTTTTGGTGCCTTTGTCATGAAGTCTTTGCCTAGGCCAATGTCCAAAATAGTATTTTTTAGATTTTCTTCTAGGGTCTTTATATTTAGGTTTTAGGTTTTATATATCTTTAATCCATCTTGAGTTGATTTTTGTATTTGGTGAAAGGTAGGGGTCCAGTTTCTCATGCTTAAGCAATCCTCTCACCTCAGCCTCAGATTAGCTGGGACTACAGGCACACATCACTATGCCCGGCTAAGTTTTGTATTTCATTGTTTGCTTTTGTTGGTCTTGGCAACAGATGGTTGTAGGTATGAAGCTTTAATTCTGTATTGTCTAAGCTATCCCATTGGTCTATGTGTCTGTTCTTATACCAGTGCTATGCTGCTTTAGTTACTGTAATCTTGTAGTATTGTTTGAAGTTGAGTAATATGCCTCTGACTTTATTCTTTTTTTATATACACTTTATATTCTAGGGAACATGTGCACAATGTGTGGATTCGTTACATATGTATACATGTGCCATGTTGGTGTGCTGCACCCACTAACTCACCATTTACATTAGGTATATCTCCTAATGCTATCACCCCCCCCTCCCCCCACCCACAACAGGTCCCAGTGTGTGATGTTCTCCTTCCTGTGTCCAAGTGTTCTCATTGTTCAATTCCCACCTATTAGTGAGAACATGCAGTGTTGGCTTTATTCTTTTGGCTTAGGATTGCTTTGGCTATTTGGGCTCTTTGGGGATCCAAATGAATTATTTTGTTTTTCTAATTCTGTTGAAAAATGTCATTGTTAGTTTCATAAGAATAGCATTAAATCTGTAAATAGCTTTGGGCAGTATGTCCGTTTTAGAAAAATTGATTCTTGCCATCGAGGGACATGAATTGTTTTTTTTTTTCCCATTTGTTTGTGTTGTCTCTGATTTCTTTCAGCAGTGTTTTGTAATTCTCATAATGTATATATTTTACCTCCCTGGATTGCTGTATTCCTAGATATTTCATTCTCTTTGTGGCTATTGTGAATAGGATTGTGTTCTTTATTTGGTTCTCAGCTTGAATGTTATTGGTGTATAAAAATGTTATGGATGTTTGTACCTTGATTTTGTATCCTGAAATTTGCTGAAATTGTTTATCAGGTCCAGAAGTCTTTGGACAGAGCCCATGGAAATTTCCAGGTATAGAATCACATTATCTGCAAACAAGGATAGTTTGACTTCCTCTCTTCCTATACAGATGCCTTTTATTTCTTTCTCTTACCCAACTGGTCTGGCTAGGACTCCGGTACTATGTTGAAGAGAACGGGTGAGAGTGGACATCCTTGTCTTGTTCTGATTGTCAAAGGGAAGGTTTTCAGCTTTTGCCCGTTCAATATGATGTTGACTGTGGGTTTCTCATAGATGGCTCTTATTATATTGAGGTATGTATCTTTGATGTTTAGGGTTTTGTTTTTGTTTTTGTTTTTCAAGGAAACACATCTCCATCTGTAAGCTTATATGGGACCATTGAAAACCAGAGTATGAAAAGAAGTTTTTGTTGTTGTTTATTTATTTATTTTATTTAACTTTTATTTTAACTTCAGGGGTACATGTGCAGATTTGTTACATAGGTAAACTTGTGTCATGGGCGTTTGTTTTACAGATTAATTCATCACCCAGGTATTAAGCCTAGTATCCAATAGTTGTTTTTCTGATCCTCTTCCTCTTCCCACCTTCCACCCTCTGATATGCCCCATTGTGTATTGTTCCCTCTATGTTTCCCTGTGTTCTCATTTTGCTCCCTCTTATACGTGAGAACATGAGGTATTTGCTTTTCTGTTCCTGCATTGGTTTGCTAAGTATAATGGCCTCCAGCTCCATCCATGTTCCTGCAAAAGACATGATTTCATTTTTAAAGGCTGTATAATATTCCATGGTGTAATACTATGGAGCCATTAAAAAAAAAAAAGGATGAGTTAATGTCTTTTGCAGGGACATAAACGAAGCTGGAAAGCATCATTCTCAGCAAACTAACACAAGAACAGAAAACCAAACACCACATGTTCTCACTCATAAGTGGGAGTTGAACAATGAGAACACATGGACACATGGAGGGGAATATCACATACCAGGTCCCGTCGGGGAGTTGGGGGCTAGGGGAGGGATAGCATTAGGAAAAATACCTAATGTAGATGACGTGTTGATGGGTGCAGCAAACCACCATGGCACATGTATACCTATGTAAAATCCTGCACATGTACCCCAGAACTTAAAGTATAATTTAAAAATATATTCCATGGTGTACGTATACTGCATTTTCTTTATCCAGTCTATCATTGATGAGCATTTGGATTGATTCCATGTCTTTGTTATTGTGGAAAGTACTGCAATGAACATATGCATGTATGTGTTTTTATGATAGCATGGTTTATATTCCTTTGGGTATATACCCAGTGATGGGATTGCTAGGTAGAATGGTATTTCTGTTCTTAGGTCTTTGAAGAATTGCCACAGTGTCTTCCACAATAGTTGAACTAATTTACACTCCCAACAGTGTATAACCATTCCTTTTTCTCCACAACCTCGCCAGCATGTTATTTTTTGACTTTTTAATAATAGCCATTCTGACTGATGTGAGATGGCATCTCATTGCAGTGTTGATTTGCATTTCTCTAATGATCAGTGATGTTGAGCTTTTTTATATGCTTGCTGGCCACAAGTATGTCTTCTTTTGAAAATTATCTGTTGATATCCTTTGCCCATTTTGTAATGGGGTTGTTCATTTTTCTCATGTAAATTTGTTTAAATTTCTTATAGATGCTGGATATTAGAACTTTGTCAGATGCATGCTTTGCAAAATTTTTCTCCCATTCTGTAGGTTACCTGTTCACTCTATTGATATTTTCTGATCCTACAGACATACAAAGAACCATCAGAGAAGATTATGAACACCTCTATACACATAAACTAGAAAATTTAAAAGAAGTGGCTAAATTCCTGGACACATACATCCTGCCAAGATTGAACCAGGAAGAAATTGAATCCCTGAACAGACCAGTAATGAGCTCTGAAATTGAATCAGTAATAAATAGTCTACCAACAACAACAACAGCAAAAAATAAAAGCCCAGGACCAGATGTATTTATGGCTGAATTCTACCAGATGTACACAGAAGAGCTGATACCATTTTTGCTGAAACTGTTTCAAAGAATTGAGGAGGGGGGAACCCTCCCTGTCTTATTCTATTGGGTCAGCATCATCCTAATACCAAAACCTGGAACAGACACAACAGCAACATAAAACTTCAGACTGATACCCTTGATAAGCAACAATCCAAAAATCCTCAACAAAATATTGTGAAACCAAATGCAGCAGCACATCAAAAAACTTATCTACTATGATTGAGTAGGTTTTATCCCTTGGATGTGAGTTTAGTTCAACATATGCAAATCAGTAAATATTGAGGATTTTTTTAACATGAAATAATATTGAGTTTTATTGAAAGCCTTTTCTGTGTCAATTGAGATGATGATGTGGTTTTTGTTTTTATTTCTATTTATATAATGAATCACATTTATTCATTTGCATATGTTGAAACAACCTTGCATCCCAAGAATAAAGCCTACTTGATTATTGTGGATTAATTCTACATTTAAAAATTACTAAAAGAGTATAATTGCATTGCTTATAACAAAAAAAAAACAAGTGCATGAGGTAATGGATACCTCATTAACCCTGATGTGACTATTTCATACCATATGCCTGTATCAAAATATCCCATATATCCCATAAACATATAAGCCTACTATGTACCCACAAATATTAAAAATATGTTTAAAAATCTACAACAAACATATATGAATGTTTTTCACGGAATTTTTAATTTCTTGTGTATGTACATCTATACACACATACACATATATACATACATAGACACATATACACATATATATACACATATCTACACATATACACACATACACATGTCTTTTTTCTTTTTTATAAATTTAGAAGGTACAATTGCAGTTTTGATATATGGATATATCGTGAAGTGGTAAGGTCTGGGTTTTTTTATCTAACAATCACCCAAATAGTGTACCAGTTAAGAAATTCTCACTTGTAAGTATTTCTGTAGGACAGACTCCTAAATGTAAATTTTTGTGTCAATGGGTCACAAATTGCTCTCCAGTAACGTGTTTTACCAATTTACTCTCTTTCACACAGGTCTGATATTCCACTGGTATATACTGATGGAGTGCACTGAGCAGTGTCTATTATTGATCAGAGCCAGTATCATACCAATTATTAAATTTTTTTAGTGTCTTACCAATTATTAAATTTTTATAGAATTATGCCTGTTCCCCATAAGCAATATATAATACAGCTCCTTTCTCCTACATCCTCATCTATGCTGTATATTAACAATCTTTTTGATTTTCAAATCCAATATGTAAAACAAATTCATCATGCATGTAATTTGCATTTCCCTGATTACTAATGCAGGTAAGCATCTTTTATGCGTTCATTGGTTATTTGTATTACTTTTTCTTGGAAATGGTTTTTCCTGTTTTTCTACTGGATTATTGAACATTTTCTAATATAATTGGTCATTTCCAAATCTAAACAATATAGAATTTATTTAGATGATATAGACCTTAATCAGTTTTATTTTATAAGCATTATAAATATTTTTATCACTTTGTTATTGATTTTCTTGCAATATATAAATTTTTATGATTTAGGGGATTTTTGTCCTGTTGGGAGTCTCTTCACCATGCCAAAATCATAACACAGAACTCAAAAACTTTGCATTAAATTCATATATATATTCATTATTTCCATATAAACCTAAAAGTTTCAAATAGTTTCCTTTGAAACTTTGATCTTGATTAACTATCTCCTAGTATTTAATGTTTCAGCTGTCTATCTGAATTTTGTTCTTTTGTGAGTATCATACTTGTTTCTCTTTGGAACTTTTTAGTATTGACATCCAGAAATTGTGCTAATGTGTGTTTTAATACCTCAATGTCTTCTTTAATGACTCCTCCTCTGCATTTTGTTGGCCCTTTCAAGGCGAATCCTCCAGGCTTTATTCATCTCATAAAATTATCTTCTATTATGTCATTGGTCATTTTTTTCATTCTGGCATTTCTTTGTAATAGATGTTGGAACTTCCAAGTTGAATCTCAATGTGTTTAACTTTTTCTATAACTTTTCTTTTCCTTGACCTTTTGTACCTACTTCTGAGAGACTCCAAATGCTAATTCTTCTAAGCCATTAATTCATTTTCAACTGTATTTATTTTGTAATTCAATTTATTAATTGTGGGATTATTTTATTTATTTGCATAATAATTTTGAATATATAGTACACAAACTTTGTTTTAAAATATAAACTGTAAAAATTAAAAGGTTATACTATAAATTTAAGTCAACCTCTCATGCCACTGAGATATCCAATTACTCTCCACAGAGTAAATATTATGACCAGTTCCCTGCATCAATTTCCAGTGATATTCCTTCTACATTATATATATATAACATTATTTAGTGTGTTCACATATATGTGTGTGTATGTATTTGTGTGTGTATATATGTGTGTGTATATATATATCTTTATAAACAAATGGTAAGAAACTATACACACTGTTCATGAACTTCAGTTTTGTAGGGTTTTTATTTGTTTATTTTACTTAATTTATACAGAAGGTCATCCCTCCCATATTAGCTTGTAAAAAGCTGCCTCATTCTTTGTAACAGATACAATGTCTTACATTGTAAAAAATATTGCATAATTTATTATAACATTCCTTTTAAAATAAGTATGTGGGTTGCTTTCTGTCTTTTGCTGTAATAAATAATGCTGAAATAGACACCCTTTCATAAATAATGTTGATCACATATGCCAGCATAAACTTAGAATGAACTCCTAGAACTGAAATGAATAAAGAAAAGATTATGTATATTATTGCTAAGTTGTTGTTCAAAAGAATTGCACTGACTTACTTTCCTTTGCTTCTGTATGAGAATACCTATTTCCACAAATTTTGCTAATAAATAAGCTACCAATATACTCATCTAGGCCAATTTGATAGGTTAAACTTTATATAAACTTTATATTGTAGCTTAAATTTACATTTCTCTTAGGAGTAGATTCAATTTTTTATTGCTGTTACCAACATATGTCCTCTCTGCATATTACCATCCCCAATATATCAGTTTCTATCACCATTTTAAACACAGTATAAAAGTATGATAGATTTCAAGAAACTGAATATATCATAAGTGTACAGCTCAACATTTTTAGTAAATTCAACATATTCATGAATCTAGCATTCAGATCAATAATCATAACATTGCCGGTGGCCCAGAAGCACCATTCATGCTCCCTCTCAGTCACTACCCACCACAAAGGGTAATTACCCTTCTGACCTCTAACATAATACTTTTTTGCACTTTATATAAATGGAAACATAAATTATATACTCTTTTGTAACTGGCTTCTTTTACTCAACATTATGTTTGCAAAGTTCATTCATGTTGTTTTATGTAGATAATACCAAACACCTTTACAAAACAGTTGGGCAAATTTATACTTCCATCAGAAGAACATGAGAGTTTCAGTTGTTACAAATTCTTGACAACACTGTGTTTCTGTCTTTTTCTTTTTACTCATTTGGTGGATAGGTATGTGTATGTGTTTGTGTGTATATGTGTGCGTGTGTGTGTTTGTGTGTGCATATGTATATCCATTTATAAACAGATGTAGCCAACTATACAAATCATTCATCAGCTTAGGTTTTGAGGAGGATTTTGTTTATTTGTTTTACTTAACAATTTATACAAAAGGTTGTCCTATTTGTATAAATTATATCACATTGTCTTTTAGTTTGCATTTTTCTAATGGCTAATAAACTTGGAGAGCTTTTCATCTATTTATTGACCATTGCTTATCCTCTATTGTGAAGTGTCCATTTAAAGTGTTTTGCACATTTTTAAATTAAATTAAATATCTTTATTTCTTGATTTCCAGGAATTTTTAATATCTTCTACATACAAATACACTCAGATGTATGTAAAAGTTGCTGTATGTACCAAATAATGTCTCCCACTGTGGCTTACTTTTTCACCTTCTTGATGGCATCTTTTGGTGAATAAATTTTCTCAGTTAAAATAGGGTTCAATTTGTTGTTTGACTTTTTTTTATAGATAACGTTTTATATTTTATGTCCTATTAACAAATATTTGCCAACTCCAAGGTTTCAAAGATTCCCTATGTCTTTCTCTACACAAAATATTTTAATACTTCTCACTTTTAGGTCTGCACCTGATCTGCAATTGATATTTTATATTTACGTGTAATGTCAGGGAGGATTCAAAATACACTATTGTCATGGGGATATCCAATTTATCTAGTACTGTCTGTTGAAGAATGTTCATCTTTTAATATTTTAAAAAGACATTTGTATTTCCTTTTCTTTCAACTGCCTACCTAAGTCTTCCAGTATTCCTGTTAGGTTATCTACCTTTTACTTATTTATTTGTAAAACCTTTTTGTGTGTTAACAAAAATTAACTTTTGACTGCTGTAAGTTTAATATTTTAAACAGTTTATGCAGATTATAATTTTTTTTTATTTCATTTGTGGTGAGTATTTACAGCCATGCATATTTTTGTAGTATTTATGTTAGTTAAATTTATTTAGCTTTTTAAAAAATGGTTTCTAGAATTTGTGACATGCTTAGAAATATCATCCCCACACTAAGATTATGAGACTATTCTTTCATGTGTTCTAATGCCTTTGGGTTTTTATTTTTGTGTTTAAACCCTTTATTATTTTGTAATACATTATTTTCTAAGGAGCAAGTTGTCAGAATCTAACTTTATTTTCTTTATGAGGACTATCCATTTGTTCCAAACCACTTGTAAATAATTCATTTTTCTCTGTTTCTATGAATGACAGATTTTAATATATTATATTTCTGTATGTATTTGACTGCTTCCATATTCTATTTTGTTCCAGTGTCAAGCCTACCATTTCATTGGCCAATACCACTTTGTCTTAGATTTATGTTTATTTTCCCCTTATTATTATACTTTTCCTGTATATTTATGAATACTTTTGCACATGCATTTTCTAAAGATTTTATAATCAGTTTGTTTTGAGTGAATAAAAATCATGCTGATGTATTTGTATTTGTTTGTTTTATTGAGTGTTTACTATGTGCCATGTACTAACAGTTTTGCTTGTTTTTCATTGTCTCTCAAGTTTTTTTTGTGGTAGAAACCATATACTATAATTTTACCCTCTTAACAACTTTTAGGTGTACATTACAGGATTTTTAACTATTTACAAATTGTTGTACAGCAAATTTCTAAAACTTTTTCATCTCACATGTTGAAAACTCTATACTTACTGAACAGCCCCCATTTCTCTCTCCCTCTGGCCCGTGGCAATCATCTTGGAAACTACTCTCTGTTTCTATAACTTTGATAAATTTAGATACCTCATAAAGTGGAGGCATGAGGTATTTGTCTTTTGTGATTGGCTTATTTCATATAATATGATGTTGTCCTCAAGCTTCATCTGTGTTGTAAAATATGATAGAAAGTCCTTCTTTTTAAGGCTGAATAGTATTCCATTGTATGTATATTGTATATACCACATTTTTTATCCATTCATCTATGAATAGACATTTAGGCCCATTAATGGACATTTAGGTTGCTTCAACATCTCAGCTACTATGAGTAATGCTGTAATGAACACAAGTTTGCAAAGCGACTTTGAGATTCTGTTTTCAGTATTTTTGGAAAGATTACGAGAAGTAGAATTTCTTGATCACATGGTAGTTCTATTTTAATTTTTTGAGGAACCTTCATACTGTACTCCATGATTTTACAATGCTACCAAGAGTGCACAAGGTTTCTAATTTCTCCACAACCTTACCAACACTTGCTACCTTCTGGGTTTTTTTTTTTTTTTTTTTTTTTTAAATACTAACTACCTTAACAGATGTGAGATAATATCTCATTGTAGTTTTGATTTACATTTCACTGATAATTAATGATGTTGAGTATCTTTTCATGTACTCATTGACCATTTATATCTCATCTTTGGAAAAGTATCTACTCCAGTTCTTTGCCCATTTTTAATAAGGTTATTTTGTTGTTGAGCTATGAGAATTCTTTTTATACTCTGATTATTAACCCCTAATACAATACACAGTTGGCAAACATTTACTTCCATTCTGTAGGTTGTCTTTTTACTTGTTTCTTTTTCTGCACATAAATTTTTAAGTGAGAGTTATCTCTATTTGTCTATTTTTGCTTTTGTTACTCTGCTTTTGTTGTCATATTGAAGTCATTGCCAATTCCAATGTCTTAAATCTTTTCCTAATTTTTTTTGTCTTATAGTTTCAGGTCTTATACTTAGGTCTTTAATCTATTTTGAGTTCCTTTTTTCTATAATGTAAGAAAAAGGTCAAATTTTATTCTTTTGAATGTGGATATAGTTTTCCCAATGCTCTTTGTTGAAGAGACTATCCTTTCCTCATTGGGTATTGGCATTCCTGTTGAAGATCAGTTGCCCATATATGTGTGGGTTTATTTCTGGTCTTTCTATGCTGTAGCATGAATTTTTATGTCTGTCTTTATGCCAGTAACATACTCTTGATTAGTGTAACTTTGTAATATGTTTTGAAATAAGGAAGTGTGTAACCTCAGCTCTGGCTTTGTTCTTTTCTCCCAAGATTGCTTTGGTTATTTTAAGTCATTTGAGAATGCATATGAATTTTAGGATGACTATTTCTGCAAAATGAAATACCATTGTGATTTTACAAGTATTGCGTTGAATGAATAGATTGCTATAGGTAAGATGGACATTTTAACAATATTAAGTTATCTAATCCATGAATACAGGATGTCTTTTTATTTATTTGTGTCTTCTGTAAATTCTTTCAGCAATGTTTTGTAGTTTTTCATGTATAAGTCTTTTGCTTCTTAGTTAAGTTTATTTCTAAATACAGTGTTTTCTTTGAGGCTATTGTAAGTGAAATTATTTTCTGAATTTTTTATTTGGATTGCTTATTGTTAGTATAGAGAAACACAATTGATTTTTCAATGTTGATTTTTCCCTGCAACTTTGCTGAATTTGTTTATTAGTTCTAACAGAGCACTTTGTGGAATATTTAAGGTTTCTACATGTAAGAGTATGTTATATGCAAAACAGATAATCTTATTTCTGTCATTTAAATTTTTATGCCCTTTATGTCTATTTGCTGCATAATTACTCTGGCTATGGCTTCCAGTATTATGTTGAATGGAAGTGGTAAGAAAAGACATCATTTCCTTTTTCCCCAACTTGGAGAAAAAGCTTTCCGTTTTTCACCATTGAGTATGATGTTAACTGTCGGCTTTTTGTATATGATCATTATTATGTTTAGGTAATTTTCTTCTATTCCTAGCTGGTTCTGTTTTTTAAAGTCATTAAAGAGTGTTGAATTTTGTTGAATGCTTTTCCGGCATCAATTGAGATGATCATTTTTTAAATCCCATTAATGTGGTCAGTACTTTGATTGATTTTCATATGTTAAAACATCCATGCCTGTCATCCAAGTACTAACCAGAAACCATCATTCTCGGCAAACTATCACAAGGACTGAAAACCAAACACCGCATGTTCTCACTCATAGGTGGGAGCTGAACAATGAGAACACATGGACACAGGATGGGAAACATCATGCACCGGGGCCTGTCGGGGTAGGGGACTAGGGGAGGCATAGCATTAGGAGAAATACCTAATGTAAACGACGAGTTGATGGGTGCAGCAAACAAACATGGCACATGTATACCTATGTAACAAATCTGCACGTTGTGCACATGTATCCTAGAACTTAAAGTATAATAATAACTAAAAAAACCCATGTATCCCAGAGGTAAATCCCATTCAATCACAGAATGTAGTCCTTTAAATTTCAGTTGAAGTCAATTTGCTAACATTTTCATGAGGTTTTTAGTATCAGAAATATTGGTCAGAAATTTTCTTTCTTTTTAGCATTTTTCAATTGTATTCATTTATTTATAATTGGCAAATAATAATTATGTATATTTATGAAGTACAATATGATGTACATTATAGAAAGATTCAGTCAAGGTAATCTTTCCACCTCACTAATTTTTCATTCTTTTGTGGCGAGAACATTAAAATTCTATTCTAGACATTTTAAAATTACAATCCATTATTATCCTGTGGTTTCTTTGCCTGGCTTTTGTATCAGGGTAATGTTGGTCTCATAAAATGATCTTGAAAATATGCTTTCTGCTTAAATATTTTGGAAGAGTTTAAAGGATTGGCATTAATTCATTTTTACAATGTTTTTATTTTAATAGATTTAGGTTTATGAGGAGGTTTTGGTTAGACTGATGAATTGTATAGCAGTGAACTCAGATTTTAGTGCACCTATCATTATCTAAGTATTATACATTGTACCCAATAAGTAGTTTTTCATCCCTCACCCTCCTCCCATCCTCCCCACTTCTGATTATCCAGTCTCCATTATATCACTCTATATGATTTTCCATACCCATAACTGAGCTCCCCTTTATAACCAAGAACATGCAGAATTTGATTTTCCATTCCTGAGTTACTTAGAATAAAGGCCTCCAGTTCCATCCAAGTTGTTGCAAAAGACACTGTTTCATTCTCTTTTTTCTGGCTGAGTAATATTTCATGGTGTATATACATTTTCTTTATTCACTTATCAGTTGATGGGCACTTAGGTTGATTCTATATCTTTGCAATTGTAAATTGTACTGTGATAAACATACAAATGCTGGTGTCTTTGTGATATGACTTCTTTTTCTTTGGGCGTATAAGAAGTAGTGGGATTGCTTGACTGAATGTAGATCTACTAGTGTTGGAAGTTCTGGCTAGGGCAATCAGGCAAGAGAAAGAAATCAAGGGTATTCAGTTAGGAAAAGAAGAAGTCAAATTGTCCCTGTTTGCAGATGACATGATTGTATATTTAGAAAACCCCATTGTCTCAGCCCAAAATCTCCTTAAGCTGATAAGCAACTTCAGCAAAGTGTCAGGATACAAAATTAATGTGTAAAAATCACAAGCATTCTTATACACCAGTAACAGACAAACAGAGAGCCAAATCAGGAATGAACTTCCATTCACAATTGCTTCAAAGAGAATAAAATACCTAGGAATCCAACTTACAAGGGATGTAAAGGAAATAAAAGAGGACACAAACCAATGGAAGAACATACCATGCTCATGGATAGGAAGAATCAATATCGTGAAAATGGCCATACTGTCCAAGGTAATTTATAGATTCAATGCCATCCCCATCAAGCTACCAATGAGTTTCTTCACAGAATTGGAATGTAGATCTACTTTTAGTTATTTGAGATGTCTCTATACTGTTTTCCTTAGAGGTTGTACTAATTTACATTTCCATGAACAGTGTATAAGTATTTTGTGTTCACCACATTCATGCCAACATCAATTGTTTTTTGACTTTTTAATAATGGCCATTCTGGTTGGGGTAAGGTGGTATCTCATTGTAGTTTCAATTTGCATTTTTCTGATGATTAGTGATGTTAATCATTTTTTTCATATGTTATTTGGCCACTTGTATATCTTCTTTTGAGAAAAGTCTACTCATGCTTTTTGCCCACTTTTTAATGACATTATATTTTTTTCTTGCTGATTTGTTTGAGCTCCTTGTAGATTCAGGATACTAGTACTTTGTCAAATGCATAATTTGCAAGTATTTTATCCCACTCTGTGGGTTGTTTGTTTACTCTAATGATTATTTATCTTGCTGTCAAGAAGCTTTTTAGTTTAATTAGGTCCAATCTACTTATATTTGTTTTTGTTGCATTTGCTTTTGGGGTTTTCATCATAAATTCTTTGCCCAGGGCAATGTTCAGAAGAGTGTTTCCTACCTTTTCTTCTTCTTCTTTTTTTTTTTTTTTTTTTTTTTTTTGGTTTCAGGTCTTACATGTAACTCTTTGATCCATCTTGAGTTCATTTTTGCATATGATGAGTTGAGGGATTTGGTTTCATTTTTCTACCTGTGGTTATCCAACTTTCCTAGCACCATATTGAATAGGGTATCCTTTCCCTAATTTATATATTTGTATGTTTTGTGAAATATCATTTGGTTGTAAGTATTTGGCCTTATTCCTGAGTTCTCTGTCCTCTTCCATGGGTCTATGAATTTACTGTTACACTAGAACCATGCTATTTTTGTTACTATACTCTTGCAGTATAATTTGAACTTGGGTAATATGATGCCTCCAGATTGATTCTTTTTGCTTAAGATTGCTTTGGCTATTCAGGCTCTTTTTTTCTTACATATTAATTTTAGAATTTTTTTCTAATTCTGTGTAAAATGAGTAAAATGATGTTGGTATTTTGATGGGAATTGCATTGAATCTGTAGATTGCTTGGTTCAATATGATCATTTTCATAATATTGATTCTTCCAATTTATGAGCATGGGATGTATTTCCAAGTGTTTGTGTAATTTATTATTTTTTCAACATTGTTTTATAGTTGTCCTTGTGGAGATCTTTCACCACCATGGTCAAGTATATTCCTAGGTATTTTAGTTTTTTGTAGTTATTGAGAAAAGGATTGAGTTGATTTTTTTTTTTTTTTTTTTTTTTTTTTGAGACCGAATAGCTCTCTGCCACACAGCCTGGAGTGCAATGGCACGATCTCGACTCACCGCAACCTCCGCCTCCCGGATTCAAACAATTCTCCTGCCTCAGCCTCCTGAGTAGCTGAGACTACAGACGCCCACCACCACGCCTGGCTAATTTTTTGTATTTTTAGTAGAGATGGGATTTCACTGTGTTAGTCAGGATTGTCTCGATCTCCTGACTTCTTCAACTACCCGCCTTGGCCTCCCAAAGTGCTGGGATTACAGGCATGAGCCACCGCGCCTGGCTGAGTCGTTGATTTGATTTGCAGCTTTGTTGTTGGTGGTATATAGCAGTGTTACTGATTTGTTTACATTGACTTTGTAACCTAAGACTTACTGAATTTATTTATTAGATGTAAGAGTCTTTTGTATGAGTCTTTAGGATTTTGTAGGTATAAGATCATATCATTGGCAAGCAAAGATAATTTGAGTTTCTCTTTTCCAATGTAGATGCCCTTTCTCTTGCATGATTCCTCTGGCTAGGACTTCCAGTACCAGAAGATTGAATAAAAGGGGTGAAAGTCGGCATCATTGTTGTGCTCAAGTTCTTAGGGCGAATGCTTTTAACTTTTTCTTGTTCAGTATAATGTTGGCTTTGGGTTTGTTATATATGGTTTTTATAATTTTGAACTATATTCTGCCTATGGATATTTTGTTGAGGGTTTTTTTAAATCAGAAAGGGATGCTGGATTTAATCAAATGCTTTTCTTTGTGTCTATTGAGATGATCATATGGTTTTTGTTTATAATTCTGTTTTGCAATGAATCACATTTATTGATTTGCATATGTTAAACTATCCCTGCTTCCATGGAATGAAAGCTCCTTGATCATAATGACTTTTTTTTTTTTTTTTTTTTTGATATGCTGTTGTATTCAGTTTGCTAGTATTTTGTTGAGAATTTTTGCATCTATATTTATCAGGGATATTGGTCTGTAGTTTTCTTTTTTGTTATGTTCTTTCCTGGTCTTTGTATCAAGGTGATAGTGTTTTCATAGATGAATTAGGGAGGAGTCTCTCCTTCTAAATCTATTAGAATAATTTCAGTAGACTTGGTATCAATTCTTCTTTGAATGTCTTGTAGAATTAGGCTGTGAATCCATCTAGCCCGGGGCTGCTTTTTTTTTTTTTTTTTTTTTGTAAGGAAGTTTGTTTTATTTTTGTTTTTAATTACTGATTCAATCTCACTGCTTGCTACTGGTCTGTTCAGGATGCCTATTTCTTCCTGATGCAAGCTAGGGGGTTGTATGTTTTCAGGAATTTATCCATTTTCTTTAGATTTTCTACTTTGTGTGAATAGATGTTCTCATAGCAGTCTTGAATGATCTTTTGTGTTTCTGTGGTGTCGAGTGTACCATCTCCATTTTCATTTCTAATTGAGTTTATTTGTATCTTGTTTGTTTGTTTTATTGGTTAGTCCAGCTAGTGGTCTATCAATTTTGTTTATATATTCAAAGAACCAGCTTTTTGTTTCATTGATCTTTTGTATTTTTTTCAGTTTCACTTAGTTCTGCCCTGTTCTTTGTTATTTCTTCCTTTCTACTAGCTTTGGGGTTTTTTTGTTGTTGTTGTTTCTCAAGTTCCTTGAAATGTGATGTTAGGTTGTCAGTTTGTGATCATTCTAACTTTTGGATGTAGGCATTTAGCACTATAAACTTTCCTCTTAGCACTGCTTTTGCTGTGTCCTAGAAGTTTTAATAACTTGTACCATAGTTATTCACTTTGAAAATTTTTTCAAGTTTCATCTTGATTTCATTGGTAACCCAAAAATCATTCAGGAGCAGATTGCTTAATATCCATGTAATTGTATGGTTTGAAGGTTCCTTTTGGGATTGATTTCTGGTTTTATTCCACTGTGGCCTGAGAAATTACTTAATATAATTTCAACTTTTTAACTTATTGAGACTTATTTTGTGGTTTATCTTGTGATCTATCTTGGAGAATGTTTTATGTGCTAATGAGAAGAATGTATACTCTATCGTTCTTGGGTAGAATGTTCAATAAATAACTGTTCTATAAGTACTTGGTCTACAAATGCCATTTGTTCTAGAGTGCAGTTTAAGTTCAGTGATTCTTTGTTGACTTTCTGCCTTGATAATTTGTCTAGTGCTGTCAGTGGAGTGTTGAATCCCCCATAATTATTGTGTCATTGTCTCTTGCTTTTCTTAGGTCTTGTAGTAATTGTTTTATGAATCTGGGAGCTCCAAAGCTTGCTCCCAGGTTCATAAAGCAATTATACATATATGTTTAGGATTCTTATATCTTCTTTTTAAATTGATCCTTTTATCATTATATAATGACCTTCTTTCTATTTTTGTTACTATTGTTGCTTTAAAGTCTGTCTTATCTAAGAATAGCTATTCCTGCTTGCTTTAGGTTTCCATTTTTGTGAAATATCTTTCTCCACCTCTTTACCCTGAGTCTGTAAGAATCCTATGTGTTAGATGTGTCTGCTGAAGATATCAAATATTTGGTTTGTAATGTTTTATATCCATTCTGCTAATCTGTATATTTTAAGTAGAGAGTATAGACCATTTACATTCAACATTAACATTGGGACGTGAGGTACTATTCCAATATGTTGATTGAACTCAGTGAGTTTGTTTTCTTCAATGTGCTATTGTTTTATAAGCCCTGTGAATTTTATTCTTTTATGAGTTTCTATTCTGGTGTGCATCGACCTGTTATGTTCACATTTAAAACTCCTTTTGCATTTCTTGTAGGGCTGGTCTGGTAGTAACACATTTCCTCAGCGTTTGCTTGTCTGTAAAAGATTATTTCTCCTTCATTTTTGAAAGTTAGTTTTCCTGGATACAAAATTCTTGGCTGAGAGTTGTTCTATTTAAGACCAAAGGTGGGAAAATAATCCCTTCTATCATAAAGTTTCTGCTGAGAAGTCAGTTGTTACTCTGACAGATTTTCATTTACAGGTTACCCGGTGCTTTTGTCTCACTGCTCTTAGAATTTTTTCCTTTACATTGAATTTACATAACGTGATGACTATATGCCTTAAAGATGCAAATTTTAGAGTGCGTCTCCCAGGAGTCCTTTGAGCTTCTTGAATTTGATTGTCTAAATCTCTACCAAAGTCCAGAAAGTTTTCCTCAATTATTCCCACAAATAGGTTTTCCAAATTTTTTGCTTTCTCTTCTCTTTCAGGAACACCTATAGTCTTTAGGTTTGGCCATTTTACATAATCCCATATTTTGTGAAGACTTTTAATTTTCCTTAATTCTTTATCCTTATTTTTGTCTAATTGGGTTCATTTGAAAGCCTTTTCTTCATGTTCTTAAATTCTTTCGTCTATGTTGTCTAGTCTATTGTTAAAACTTTCCACTGCATTTTCTAGTTCCCTATATGTATCTTTCATTTCTAGAAGTTCTGATTGGTTTTTCCTTAGAATATCTCTCTTTAGAAAATTCTTCATTTATATTCTGAACTTTTAAACAACTTCTTTATGTTTGTTTTCACATTTCTCTTGTAGCTCCCTGAATAGCTTAATAATCAACCTTTTGAATTCTTTATCTGGTATTTGAAAGACTTCATCTTGGTTTGGATCCACTGCTGGAGAATTAATGTGATCTTTTGGAGATGTTATAGAAACCTGTTTTGTCATATTACCAGAATTACTTCTCTGTTCCTTCTCATTTGGGTACATTATAATTATTTTTGAATTTATTTTTGATTCAACTAGTTTTTTTATTTATTTATTTTTCCTTGAGGTTGTGACTTAAATGTTTATAATTTATCATCACCTAGCTTCAGCTCTGGATACTTGCAGTGGCAAATACTCTGCATGAGTTCCTTGTTTATAGAGAATAATTGTGCAATGGCTTTCTCAGATGCTGGTTGTCGTAGCAATGTGCTGGGTGTGTGAGCAGGTTCATTTTTACCTGTGGAGTCTGTGACCACTGCTTGAGTTAACTTGCAGACTTCCACATATCTTCTATAAGTTTTTTGTGTGTTTGCCAAAGGACTTACATAAAATATACTAAGATAGGATGAGGAAAGGCTTCCTTTTATCTCCACTGGAATTCGGGAGTGCATGCATAGCTCTTCCTGATGCTGTTCTTCCTCATATATTCCCACCAGTCACTAAATCAGCTCCAGTACTGGGTAGGGTTAAGGCTTTCCCTTGTGGCCTGATTTCCTGGGTCACTTTTGGGTGTATGTGTTCTGGCAGCAGTCTCTCCCTCTCATGCTCTGGAGACTCAAAATCTTCCAACTGGTTCATGATGTAGGCTGCTGTCTGTCATTTTTTTTTTCAAAGGGTCTATAGTTTCTTTCAGTTTTTCTATTAAGTTTCTGTGTTATTTCTTGGGAAAAAGTTCACAGTATGAATATACACTACTTTGTCTGTCCACATGACAGACTCATGCTAACAATACCTCCAGTCTGGGATTAGCATTAATTCTCTTAAGGGTTTGGTAGAATATTTCAGTAAAGCCATGCGGTCCTGGGCTTTTCTTTGTTGAGGTTTTTGATTATCAATTCAATCTCCTTACTAGTTACAGGTCTGTTCAGATTTTTTATTTCTTCATGATTCAGTCTTGTTAAGTTATATGTTTCTAGGAATTTATCTATTTCTTCTAAGTTATCCAATGCATTTGAGTTGTAATTATTCATGTATTCTCGTGGTCTTTTTTCCTTCCTCTGGTATCAGTTATAATGTCTTCTCTTGAATTTCTGGTTGTATTTGAGACTTCCCTCTTTTCTTCCTTGTTTATCTAGCCAAAAGTTAATCAAATTTGCTGATCTTTTAAAAATAAAATCGTAGTTTTATTAATTTTTTCCTTTTTTATTTATTACTTCTTCAATGTTAATTATTACCTTCCTTTTGCTAGCTTTAGGCTTTGTGTTCCTTTTTCTAGTTTTTGAGGTGTAAAGTTAGGTTGTTGATTTGAAATCATCTTTTTAAATCTAGGCATTTATCAGTATAATCTTTACTCTTCATACTGCTTTTGTTGCATTCTGTAAATTTTGGTATGTTCTGTTTTAGTTTTCATTTTTTTCAAGTTATTTTATAATGTTCCTCGTGATTTTCTCCTTGACCACTGGTGTTCAACACTGTTTTTACATTTGCACATATTTGTGAATGTTTCAGTATCCCATTTGCTATTGTTTTCCAGTTTCATTCCAATGCGATCAAAAAGATACTTGGTATAATTTTTACCTTCTTATATTTGTTATGACTCATTTTTTGGCCTAAAGTGTGTCTACCCTGAAGAAAGTCCCATGTGTGCTTCAGAAAAATGTATATTCTACTGCTATAGGATGAATGTTCTGTATATGTCTGTTATATGTCTGTAAGGTGAAATTGGTCTACAGTGTTTTTCAAATCCTGTTTTCTTATTGATATTCTGATTGTTTTTTCTATTCATTATTGAATGTTGGGTATTAAAATGTTCTACTATTTTTGTGTTATTTTCTATTTTTTCTTTCAATTATGTCAATGTTTGCCTCTTATATTTGAGTGCTCTGACTTTAGATACATATATATTTATAGTTGCTATATCTTCCTGGTAAAATGACCTTTGTATTAGTATATAAAGCCCTCTTTTGTCTCTTGTGAAGGTTTTTTGACTTAACATCTATCTTGTCAGATATAAGTATGGCCACACTTGTTGTCTTTCAATTACCATTTACATAGAATATATTTTTCCAATCTTTCCATTTCAACCAATGTGTTTCTTTATATCTATGATGAGTCTCCTATAGGAATCATATAATACGATCTTGTTTTTTTAATATAATCAGCCAGTCTATGACTTTTGATTTGGAAGTTTAATTCATTTACATTTTAAAGTAATTACAGATAGAAAATGGCTGACTATTGCCATTTTGTTTATTGATTACTGCCTGTTTTGTACTATTTTGTTCTTCTTTTGCTCTCTTGATGCCTTCTTCTGTGTTTTGGTAATGTCTCATATTGACATGCTTTGATTATTTTCTCATTTCTTGCATATCTTCTATAAGTTTTTTGTGTGTTTGCCAAAGGACTTACATAAAATATACTCATAACAATCTATTTTAAGCTGACAATTTTATCTATATTAAAAACTACTCTTTCGCATTAGCCTACCTTTATATTGTTATTGAAACTACAAATTATATCTTTATATGCTGTCTATCCTTTAACATAAATTTATATTTATAGTTATTTTCTGCTTTTGTCTTTTAAATTCTACATCAGAATTAAAGGTATTTGTTGCACTGCCATTACCAGAGTACAATATTCTATATATTTTTATATCTTTACCTTTACCAATGACCTTTATATTTTTATATGAATTTGTGTTGCTATTTTGTATTCTTTCATCTCAATTATCAGAATTCCCTTTAGCATTTCTTGTAAGATAAGCCCAATGGCTAAGAACTCCCTCAGATGTCATTTATATGAAAAAGAAAAAGTTATGATTTTTCTTTATTTTTGAAGATCAGTTTTGCAAGATATAGTACTTCTAGTTGTCACGTTTTGTTTTGTTTTTCTTTGCTTTGAATATATCATGATACTTCCTTCTGGCATGTAAAGTTTCCACTGAGAAATCTGCTGATTAACTTATGGGAGCTTCTATAAAAATGACAAATTGCTTTCTCTTGCTTCCTTCAAGATTCTTTCTTTCGGGTTTTTTGTTTGTTTGTTTGTTTGGGGTTTCTTTGGGTTCATCTTTGTAAAAGCCTTAGACCTTTTATGTGGATAACCAATTTCTGCCTCAGATTTGGGAAGTTCAAGGCCATTATTTCATCAAATAAGCTCTCTGTACCTTTCTCTCTTCTCCTTCTTGAACTCTCATGATGCATATATTGGTATGCTTGATGGTGTCACCCATAAGACCCTTAGGCTTTTTCTATTTGTATTCATTCTTTTTTTTTTTTTCTGTTCTGACTAGATAATCAAAATTGACTGCTCCTCAAGTTTACTGATTCTTTCTTATGCTTGATCAAGTCTGATGTTGAGCTTTTATAGTAAATTTTTTAATCCAGTTATTGCATTCTTCAGCTCCAGAATTTCTATTTGATTTTTTTTATAGTTTCTACCTCTTTTGATATTCTCATTTTGTACATTCATTGTTTTCCCAATTTTCTTTTATTATCTACCTGTGTTATCTTATAGATCATTGAACTACTTTAAGACAATTATTTTGAATATTTTCAGAGAATCCATAGCTCTCCATTGCGAAGGGGGATATCTAGTGATTTATTTTTTCCTTTCACTGAGGCATACTTCTATTTTTAATGTGCCTTATAATTTTTTCCTGAGTTTTGTGCATTTGTTAAAAAATCATCTTTTAGTATCTACAGACTGGCTTAATACAGGAGAATATTTTCACCAATCACCTGGCTAGAGATTCTGAATGCCTATGAAACTTTTTGGAGGGATACAATTTTTCTGGGTTTATGCATGTAATTTCCCAATTAGAGAGGCATCCTAATTTCTTTTTTCACTGTTTATAAATCTCTTACTCCCTCTGGTGTCTGTATGCAACACTACAATTACTGCCCCACTACTTTCCTTTGTTCTAAGTGGAACCCAGGCATCCAAGGTATGCCAGTTCCACATCTGTGCCCCAAATATAGTGAGACAGATACCAGTCCTTTAGGCTTCTCAGAAAAAACTGGAACTTGAGATGCATGCTTCACTCTTCTCTCTCCCTCTTGTGGGGAATATCATGGCTAAGAAATATTTTTATAATTGTGCCAAGCTCTGACAGGCTCTTTCCGTAGTATTGCAGACCCTCTGGTGCTAGAGAGAATTACTTCCATGCTCCCTTTCTGTTAATGACTCCTAGCCATCCAAATCATGACAGTTCCATTAGCACTCCAAGTCATGCAAGAAAAAAAAGTATACTGGGTAGTCCCACAAAAGCCAGAATACTGAATGCACATTCCACTTTTCTCACGACTTCTGCCTCCAAAGGAAAAGAAAGCCATGAGCTAAGCTGAGGTATGTCACCTTGGGGAGAAACAATTATGGTAAAGCAAAATGACTCTTGTTACCCATCTCAACATTTCTAGGCTTTGTGTTAACCTGGGATACAGTTATTCTATATATTGTTGTTAAGTCAGTATCTCTAAAAGAATGATGGCTGCGACTTTCCATTCTGACATCTAGCTGATGTCCCCATCATCATGTTAGCATCTACTGTTAGACTATATTAAAAGTATAATTAGGAGAGTAAAGCAAGATGGCAGAATAGAAGCCTATATCATTCGTACCTTTCACTGTAAAACTAAATTTTTACAACTATCTGCACACAAGAAAGCACTGTCACAGGAGCCAAAAATTAAGTGAGCAATCATAGCACCTGGTTTTAACTTTATATTACTGAAAGAGACAATAAGGAGGGCAGGAGAGATGGTTGAATTGCCAATGGCATCACAATCCCTCAGAAGTGGCTATGTGGCAGGAAGAGAGAATCTATGCACTTTGGGGAGGGAAAGCGCAGCAACTGGGGGATTTTACACAGGATTTAGTGCTGCCCAGTCACAGTGAAGAATAAAGCCGTGCCAGACTCAGCCAGGGCCCATGCATGAAGGGAACATTTGTACCAGACCTAGCCAGCGGGGAATGGCCCATGCCCGTGGCCAGAACTTGAGTTTCTTGGCAAGCCTTGCCACTACAGGCTGAAGTGGTCTGTGGCCCTAGTTAAACTTGAAAGATAGTCTAGGACACAAGGACTACAATATGTAAGCAACTCCTAGTGCTAAGCTAGGCCTAGAGCCAATGAACTAGAGTGGCCCATGATTAGTGACATACCAGCTGGTATGGATAAAGGATTGAGCCATTCTTCCCCCCAAACCAGGCAATAAAGCATGCAGCAATGAAAGTGACTCCATCCTTCTGATTAAGGAGAGGGGAGTGAAGAGTAAAGAGGACTTTGTCTTGCCTTAAATGCCAGCTCAGCCACAGTAGGATAAGTCACCAGGCAGAGTTTTGAGGACACATTCCAGGCCCTAGATGGCAGACATTTCTAGACAAATACTGGGCCAAAAGGGAACTTACTCCCCTAAAGAAAAGGACACAGTCCTGGCAGGATTTATTACCTGATGACCAAGGAGCCCTTGGGACTTGAATAACCAGTAGCAAAACCCAGGGAATATAACATGGGCCTTGGGCTTTAGATGTGCTGGCTTCAGGTGTGACCATCCACATTCCCAGATCTGGTGGTGACAGTGAAAGACTTCTGTTTGAGAAAAATAGGGAAAAGTAAAGGGGACTTTGCCTTATACCTTAGGTACCAGCTGAGCCACAGTGGGGAAGAACAGCAAGCAGGATCCTTGGGTCCCCAAGTCCAGGCATAGGCACTTGGGCAGCATTTCTGGACATGACCTTGGCTATGCGGGAGCTCATTTGCTTACAGGTTGAGTCCAAGGCCTGGCAGCACTCACCACAAGCTGACAGAAGGGCCCTGGGGATTTTAGTGAATACCAATGGAGGCCTGGCACAACAACCTGTGGATGAGTGATGGTGGTGGCCACAGAAAGAAGCTACTATGCCTTTGGAAAGGGGAGAAAAGAGTAGGAAGGACTTTGTATTATGGTTTCAGTGCCAGCTTAACTATAGTAGAATAGGACATAGAGTGCATTTCTAAGGTTTTTCTACTACAATTTCTGGCTCCCAGCAGCATCTCTGGACATGCCTGTGGCCTGGGGAAACTCACTACCATGAAAGGAAGGGCCTTGTGCAAGAAACAGTGCTGTACTAGCTTCAGGTCTGGTCCAGCAAAGTCCCAGCTGATGGCCACAGGTATCTTGCATCACTATACCTCCAGTTCCAGGTGGTTCAACACAGAGAGAAAGACTGTTTCCTTGGGAGAAAGCAAGAAAAAAGAATAAGAGTCACTGCCTGGTAATCTAGAGAATTCTTCTGGTTCTTACACAATACCACCAAAGTGGTACCTCTACGAGTCTGCAAAAACCACAGCGTTATTGAACATGGGTCCCAAGTGTCTTTGAATACCTGGAAAGCCTTCACAAGAAGGACAGGCACAAACTAGCCCAAATGTTGAAGGCTACAATAAATACCTAACTCTTCAATACCCAGACACTGATGAACATCTACAAGCACCAACACCATCCAAGAAAACATGACCTTACCAAATGAACAAATAAGGCACCAAGGACCAATTCTGGAGAAATAGAAATATATGACCTATCAGAAAAAGAATACAAGATAGCTGTTTTGAGTAAACTCAGAGAAATTCAAGATAACACAGAGAAGCAATTCAGAATTCTATCAGTTAAATTTACATAGAGATCAAAATAATTAAAAATAATCAAGTAGAAAATATAGAGTTAAAAATGCAATTGGCACATTGAAGAATGCATCAGGTCTCATTAACAGAACTGATCAAGCAGATGAAAGAATTAGCTTGAAGACAGGCTGTTTGAAAACACATAGTAAGAGGAGGTGAAAAAGAATACAAAGAATGAAGCATGCCTACAAAGTCAAGAAAATACCCTCAATATGGCAAATCTAAGAGTCATTGGCCTTAAAAAGGAGGCAGAGAAAGAGAGAGGAGTAGAAAGTTTACACAGAGGAATAATATCAGAGAATTTTGCAAACTTAGAGGAAGATATCAATATCCAACTATAAGAAAGTTATGGAACACTGAGCAGTTTTAACCCAAAGAAGAGTACCTTAAGGCATTCAATAATAAAATTCACAAAGGTCAAGGATTAAAAAAGGATCTTCAGCAAGAGAAAAGGAAAAAATAACACAAATTGGAGCTCTAATGTCTGGCAGCAGACTTTTCAGTGGAAAATTTATGGGCCAGGAGAGAGTGGCTGACATATTTAAAGCACTGAGGGGAAAAAACCTTTTTATCCAAGAATAGTATATTTGGTGAGAATAGTTTTTCGGCATAAAGAAGAAATAAAGACCTTCCCAGGCAAACAAAACCTGAGGGAATTTATGAACATCAAACCTGTCTTACAAGAAATGCTAAAGAGAGTTCTGCAATCAAAAAAAAAAAAAAAAAAAAAAAAAGGAAATTATTGGATAATAAGAAATCCTCTGAAAGTGCAAAACTCACAGGGAATTGTAAGCACATAGAAAAACACAGAATAGTATAACACTATAATTATGGTGTTTAAACTACTCTTAAGTAGAAAGACTAAATGATAAACCAATCAATCAAAAGTAGTAACTACGATTTTTCAAGAAATAGGCAACACAAAAAGAGAAACAACCATAAGTTTTAAAGTGGAGGGACAAAGTTTAACTCTTGCTTTTTCACCGGTTTACTTTTTGCATGTTTGTTTCTTTGTTTATGCAATCAGTGTTAAGTTATCATCAGTGGATAATGGGTTTTAAGATAGTATTTCCAAGCCTCAAGATAAACTCAAATTGAAAAACATAAAATGGATACACAAAAAATAAAAAGCAAAAAATGAAGGCATGCCTCCAGAGAATATAACCTTCACTAAAAGGAAGACAGGAAGTAAAGAAGAAAGAGAAGGCTGCAAGACAACCAAAATAATAAGATGGCACGAGTAAGTCCTTTATTTTTCATAGTAACATTGAATGTAAATAGATTCAACTCTCCAATCAAAAGACAGTGGGTGAATTGATTCACAAATGATATGTTGCCTAAAAGAAATATACTTCAACTATAAAGATACATATAGACTAAAAATAAATGGATGGACAAGGATATTCCATGCAATGGAAACCAAAAAAGACCAGGAGCAGCCACACTTACATCAGACAAAATAGATTTCAAGACAAAAACTGTAAGAAGAGAAAAAGAAGGTCACTATATAATGATAAAGAGGTCAATCCAGCAAATGGACATAACAATTTTAAATATGTGTGCACCCAACAATGGAACTCCTACATTATATAAAGGAAATATTATCAGAGATAGAAAGAGATAGACCCTGATACAATAATAGCTGGAGACTTTAACACCCCACTTTTGGCATTGGACAGATCTTCCACACAAAAGAAATCAATGAAGAAATATCAACATATAGGAACTGACTTAACCAAAGATGTGGAAGATTTTTATAATGAAAAGTATGCAACACTGATGAAAGAAATTGAAGAGAGCAACAAAAAAGTGGAAAGATAGTCCATGTTTCTGAATTAGAAGGGTCAATATTCTTAAAATGTCTACTCAAAGCAGTCTACAGATTCAGTGCAATCCCTATCAAAAAATGAATGATATTTTATACAGAAATATTAAAAAAAAATCCCAAATGTATTTATAATCACAAAAGACCCAGAATAACCAAAGCTATCCTGAGCAAAAAGGGCAAAACTGGAGGAATCACATTCCCTGACCTCAAATTATACTACATAGCTACAGCAACAAAAACAGCATGGTACTGGCATAGAAACAGATACACAGACAAATTGAACAGTATAGAGAACCCAGAAACAAATACATACACCTACAGTGAACACACACCTTTTTGACAAAGGTGCCAAGAATATACATTGGGAAAAGGCAGTCTCTTCAATAAATGGTGCTAGGAAAGCTGGATATCTATATGGAGAAGAATGATACTTGACCCTTATGTCTTGCCTTATACAAAAATCAAATCAAAATGGATCATCAAATGAAATTTAAAGCCTCAAACTATGAAACTGCTACAAGAAAACATTGGAGAAACTCTCCAGGACATCAATGTGGGCCAAGATTTATTGAGTAATTCCCCACAAGCACAGGTAACCAAGGCAACAATGGACGAATGATTTCATACCAAGTTAAAAAGCTTCTGCACAGCAGAGGAAACAAGCAACACAGTGTAAAGACAACCCACAGAATGAGAATAAAAATTTGCAGCCAGGCGCGGTGGCTCAAGCCTGTAATCCCAGCACTTTGGGAGGCCGAGACGGGCGGATCACGAGGTCAGGAGATCGAGACCATCCTGGCTAACACGGTGAAACCCCGTCTCTACTAAAAATACAAAAAACTAGCCGGGCGAGGTGGCGGGTGCCTGTAGTCCCAGCTACTCGGGAGGCTAAGGCAGGAGAATGGCACGAACTCGGGAGGCGGAGCTTGCAGTGAGCTGAGATCCAGCCACTGCACTCCAGTCTGGGCGACAGAGCGAGACTCCATCTCAAAAAAAAAAAAAAAAAATTTGCAAACCACCCATTAAGAAAAATATTAATAACCAGAATATATGAGTAGTTCAAACCAATCTATAAGAAAAAATCTAATAATCTGCTTTAAAAATGGAGAAAATATTTAAATAGACATTTCTCAAGAAAAGACATACAAATGGCAACAGGCATATGAAAGGGTACTCAACATCATTGATCATCAGAGAAATGTGAATAAAAACTAAAACTAGATTTTTATCTCACCTCTGTTAAAATCACTTTTATCCAAAAGACAGGTAATAACAAATGCTGATGAAGATATGGACAAAAGGGAATTCTTATACACTGTTGATGGGAATGTAAATTAGTACAACCACTATGGAAAACAGTTTGGAAGTTCCTTGAAATATAAAAATAGAGCTACCATATGACCCTGCAATCCTACTGCTGGCATATACCCAAAAGAAAGGAAATCATTATATCAAAGGGATATCTGCACTCCCGTGTGTGTTTACAACGCTGTTCACAATAGCCAATATTTGAAAGCAACCTACGTGTTCATCAACAGATTAAGAGATAAGGAAAATGTAATACTTATATGCAATGAAGTACTATTCAACCATGAGATTCTTTTGCAACAAGATAGATGGAACTGAAGGTCATTATGTTAAATGAAGTAACCAGTTCTGAAAGAATAACATCACATGTTCTACCTTAATTGCACAATCTAAAAATCAAAACATCAAAACAATCTAAAATAAAAAACAATCTAAAAAAATACTTAAAAATCAAAACAATCTAAAAATCAAAACAATTGAACTCATGGAGATAGAGAATAGCAGGATGGTTACCAGAATCCCTGAAATAACACACTCAAATGAGGTATATATTGCCTCCAGAATCCAGACCATCCTGCTAGGTGGCCTCTTTTTTGGTTTTTAGAGGAACCAGATGCAACAATTCATTCTTCACCTTAAATAGAATATCTTACCAAACACCACATGTTCTCACTCATAGGTGGGAACTGAACAATGAGATCACTTGGACTCGGGAAGGGGAACATCACACACCGGGGCCTATCATGGGGAGGGGGGAGGGGGAGGGATTGCATTGGGAGTTATACCTGATGCAAATGACGAGTTGATGGGTGCTGACGAGTTGATGGGTGCAGCACAGCAACATGGCACAAGTATACATATGTAACAAACCTGCACGTTATGCACATGTACCCTAGAACTTAAAGTATAATAATAATAATAAATATTAAAAAAATAGAATATCTTGACATGCCCAACACCATTAGACCCTTAGAAATTTCACTTAAGGAAAAGTCCCCTAAATGTTCATCGGATTTATTTTCTATCTTCTGACACACAAATATCTTACCAATAAGACATAAGTCTAGAGTGGTTGCTACTTCTTGCTCACTAGGTCCAATCAGCATGATGTCATCAATACAATAGACCAGTGTGATATTTTGTAAAAGCAAAAGGCGATTAGATCCCTGCAAACGAAACTGTTACATAGGGCTGGAGAATAGCTATACCACTGAGGAGAGTAAAAGTGTTATTTCTGGCCTTGTCAGCTAAAAACAAACCACTCCTGGTGGGTCTTATTCAGAGAGATGGTGAAAAAGGGATTTTTCACATCAATAGCTCCATACCAGGTAACAGTGGATGTGTTAATTTGCTCAAGCAATGAAACCACATCTGGTACAGTACTGTGATTGAGGTGACTTTCTGGCTAAGCTTTCAACAATCCACTGTTATTGTTCAAGATGCAACTGTCTTCTGCACAGGCCAAATAGAAGAGTTGAATGAGGATGTACTGGGAATTACCACCCCTGCATATTTTAGTTATTTAATGGCATTAATCCCTGCAATCACTACAAGAATGCAGTATTGCTTTTGGTTTACTATTTTTCTAAATACAAGCAGTTCTGTTGGCTTTCATTTGGCCTTTCAACCATAAAAACCCTCACTCCACAAATAAGGGAACCAATGTGGGGATTCTGCTACAGCTGAGTATATCTATTCCAATTGTTCACTCTGGAAGTACATAAATAACCACAGCATGGTCTCAGGGACCCACTGTCCTGAATGTGAGATGCACTAGAGCGAAAAATCCACTTATCACCTGAACTCCATAAGCTCTTAGTTTCACTGGTAGACCAGAGTGGCATTTTGTATATCCTGGAATTATTGCCAGTTCAGAGTCATAGTTGAAGAGTTCCCCAAAGGTCTCATTATTCCCTTTTCCCCAATACACAGTTACCTGGTAAAAGGCCATAGGTCACTTGGGGAAAGCTGGAAGAAAGACTAACAATATGCATTTTTGTCAGTGTACCAGAGTCCTTTCTCAAGGAGACCTGGTTTCCCCTTCATTAAAAGAGCTCTGGGACTATACACTGGCTCAATTATTGGAATTGAAACTATTTTTATAGTTCAGATTAGGCTTTTGTTCAATTGACCTAAAACTTTTCTGCTTATACAAATGAAGTAAAAAACTACTAGATTCTCTATGTATTTCACTTCTAGGAACACCATAATTAAGTATCCAATACCATAGTTCTTCATGAGTCAGAATAGTCTGATTGCTGCTTTGATTCTGCTATCCACTATGACAATCATACTGACCTTACCTTTAGTAGTTGAGTGCCACAACTTGGCCACTACCATCCTGGGATACAATTACTCCTACTGCATTTAGGTTTTACAATTCAGTGATTGCAGTTCCCACAGTGAAGTATGGACCACAGAGAAGAACAATCACAGAGCTCATCAAAATTGCCAGGGCCCTCCTCACAGTTTATTTCTCACAGTATTGGTAAAATGTCCTGTCTTCCAAACATTTCTATTGTGAGTCTTAAATGACAAATTCTCTTTAACATTTCAATCCTCCTAAACTTTTGAATCACTTTGTCTCCATTAAACAAAGACAAGTCTGGTATTTCCAGCTTATTCACTGTAGGCCACTTTTCAGCCCACCAACAAAGCTGTTAGAGACCCTTTCTAACTCCCCAAGCTGCAACATTAAATGCAAATTTTCTGCTTAGTGAGCCCATATAATACAATGTGGCCTGATCCAAGTTGATGTTTATTCCACCATTACCCCACAACCCTAATATCAATTCCCAAATGTTTCCCTATTTCTGCTTGTATAAATCAGAAACCTCAGGTAGTTGTTTTGGAGAGTAGTGCATCTCCCCAGGGGTCACACTTTGTATCTCACCTTTAGGGATCTTTTGAGACTTGAGTCTAGTTTTATGTACGTCTAGAGACAAAATGATAAAATAAAGCTGGGTCCTGTAGAGACTTGATAGTGTCTCTCATACAGCAACTGCCTCAGGGAAGACCATTACAATTTTCTCTAGCAATTAGAGGTTAGTTTCTTCAGAAAAGGTAGAGAGGCTGATGCCACTGAGAATGGGGGAGTTTCTACCATTGAGTATAGGTAAGCAACTTCTACTGGGGATGGGGAAACCTCTTCCAGTGAGAATGGGAAGGCCACATCTCCTGGGGGGAGTGAGAACTCTTCCACTCACTAAGACTGACTTAGAATTTAGGGCCGGACATGGTGGCTCATGCCTCTAATCCCAGCACTTTTGGAGGCTGGGGTAGGCAGATCACGAGGCCAGGAGTTTGAGACCAGCCTGGCCAATATGGAGAAACCCCATCTCTACTAAAAATACAAAAATTAGCTGGGCATGGTGGCACATGCCTGTAGTCCCAGCTACTCAGGAGGCTGAGACAGGAGAATCGCTTGAACCCAGGAGGCAGAGGTTGCAGTGAGCTGAGATCACGCCACTGCACTCCAGCCTGGGTGACAGAGTGAGACTCCATCTCAAAAAAAAAAAAAAAAAAAAAAAAAGAATTTAGGGGCTAAATTTTCCCAGATTTATCAGGGTCTTCTCACACATCTCCATTCTGACTTACAGTATCCCATTCTTTTCTTTTTTTTATTTTATTTTATTTTATTTTATTTATTATTATTATTATACTTTAAGTTGTAGGGTACATGTGCATAACGTGCAGGTTTGTTACATATGTA